>NC_062518.1:46957486-46992486 GCF_022655615.1 Tachysurus fulvidraco
TTTTCCGCATTCGCTCAGACTTCTGGACCTCGTTGTATATATTTGTCTTTTTTATCTATAAATAGCCAGTAAATAAATGGATTTGAGGTAAAATAGGCCATCAGGTTTCATTCAGACTCGTGGAGGCTTTACAGTGAAAACAGGGAGAAGAAGAAGCTCTGAAATCTTTCTGCTTTTCACGTATGATGATGATGATGATGATGATGATGATGATGATGATGATGATGATCAGGTATAAAGTCTGTAATGACGACTGCTGTATTTAATGAGAAGGTTTTTGGAGACTTTTGGAGCTCAGTGTGGAATAAAACTAAAGAAAAACAATGAAGAAAGGTTAACGAAGAAAGAGGAGGAATAAATGACCTCGTTAACCTTCAGGTGATTTACTGGAAATCAATGTCTCAGGGCTGGAAAGGTTTGGGGATAAAGAGATGATATTTTCACTAGTGTTCGGTGTGTGTGTGTGTGTGTGTGTGTGTGTGTGTGTGTGTGTGTGTGTGTGTGTGTGTGTGTGTGTGTGTTGGGGGGTGTGGGGGGGTTTGAAAAGACCTTTATTTCACTGGGATCGTTCCTGGAAAGAAGGAAAACTAAATACAGTGTGTGTGTGTGTGTGTGTGTGTGTGTGTGTGTGTGTGTGTGTGTGTGTGTGTGTGTGTGTGGCTGTGTCTGTGTCTGTGTGTTTGTGTGTGTGTGTATGAGAGAGTATTTATAGTGAGGGGCTGAAACCAAATACAGGAATGTCCTTGTGCTGTAAGAGGAACTGGACACACACACACACACACACACACACACACACACACACAGAGCGTAAGACACACATGCACACACACGTACAGACACACACAGTGAGGCACATACATGCACACAGACACACACTGCTAGACACACACATACAGAGACACACAGAAACACACACGCACACATGCAGACACACACACACACACACACACACACACACACACACACACACACACACACACACACACACACACATTTATCAGGTTTATCACACAGGTCATTAATCCTCTGAATTCATCTTTGTTCATTACAGATGATTGTGTTATTATACAGATAATTAACACAAATTAGACTTACACACTGTTACTCTTACAACATAATCTCCTTATAAATAAACACAATTCACACATCAACAAGTCCACCATGTAACATCACGGTGGTGGGTGGAGTCTAGGTGGGTGGAGTCTAGGTGGGTGGAGTCACTCCAAACGGCAACATCCACCTGGCTCGTCTGACACAAACACACACAGCTCCACACCATTAACACTAAACACACTTCCTTTTTATGTTGTCTTGTACGTGGCTTGATCTGCTGTGAAATAGTCATCGAGACAGACACACATGTAAAAAAAAAAGAGAAAGAGAGAGAGAGAGAGAGAGAGAGAGAGAGAGAGAGAGAGAGAGAAAGAGATGAAAAGGGAGACAGACGGACAGACGGGCAAGCAGACAGGCACAGAAAGAGACGGGGGGGAGAGAAAGAGGCAGACAGATAGTTAGAGAGGGAGAGAGAGAGAGAGAGAGAGAGAGAGAGAGAGAGAGAGAGAGAGAGAGAGACATGGAAAAAGAGGGAGAGAGAGACAGACAAGCAGACAGACACAGAAGAGACAGAGAGGCAGACAGACAGATGGTTAGAAAGTCAAACAGAGAGAGGGAGAGAGAGATGGACAGAGAGACAGACAAGCATACAGGCACGGCACAATAAGAGACAGACATAGACAGGGAGAGAGAGAGAGAGAGAGAGAGAGAGAGAGAGAGAGAGAGAGAGAGAGAGAGAGAGAGAGACAGAGAGACAGACCAGAATCTACAGGCAAACGGCACAATAAGAGACCAGACCAAAGACGATATAAGAGAGAGAGAGAGAGAGAGAGAGATATATATATTTATATTGATATATATAGTAGAGAGATATAGAATGAGATACAGAAATATATATATATAGATAGAGAGATATGATAAGAGAGAGAAATTATATATATATATATATATATATATATATATATATTATATATATGTATAATTATGTATATATATATATTTATATATAATTATAATATATATTATTATTTATATATTATATATATATATATATAATATGTAATATTATATATATATTATGTTATATAATATCTGTATATACTTATATCTCTCTCTATCTCTCTCTCTATCTCTCTCTCTCTGTATTACCTTCTACTTCTCTTCTCTCTCTCTCCGATCTCTCCTCATCTCCTTCTCTCTCTCTATCTCTCTCTCTCTCATTCTCTCTCTCTTCTCTTCTCGCTCTCTCTCTCTCTACGTATTCTATCTCTCTCTCTCTCTCCTTCTCTCTCTCTCCTTCTCTCTCTTCTGTCTCTCCTTCTATCTCTCTCTCTCTCTCTCTCTCTCTCTCTCTCTCTCTCTTCTCTCCTCTCGCCATCTTCTCTCCCCCTTTCTCTCTTTATCTCTCTCTTTCCTCTCCCATCATTCGTAGTGGTTTTTGAGATGCTGCAGCAGTCTGATCTCTAATTCTGTACCTTTCAGCTTTTACACCTTAAAGTCAGGTGATTTGTCATAACCAGCGACTGAAGCCGACGAATCACACAGAAATGATTCACATGACTCTTTTTTATACACTGATCAGATTCACAGAGATTCAGAGTCGTTTAGTCATTCAACTCTCGACATCCACATTCCTCCAGGCTGAAGCAGACCGTGTCACAGCATCGGAGCGTCTGTGAGAAGATTCGCTTCATGTCTTTGTGTCTTTATTTGACTTCAGCACTAAAGGTGATTTGGTGAAATTCATAAAAAAGACTAATAACGTTAATGCAAAAGTAATGGCACCCTATAAAAACAGGAAGAGTTATAGTGTGTTAGCTGCAGTGGCCGAGCTGCATTTGTGGAAAATTAAAAAACCTTTTTCTTTATTAATCTCATTCCTCTCACAAAACAACTCCTTTATACAAACGGAAACAAACCTTCCTCCCAGGGACCTTTTTATTTCAGTTCTGAGCTCCAGAAAGAAAAAAATTAGATTAATATGTGGGGTTTTAATTTCCCATGTGGTGATGATGACGGTTTGTGTGTCATACTGTTTGTGTGTGTGTGTGTGTGTGTGTGTGTGTGTGTCAGCTCTGTTACTTCAAACCTTGGTGTTGATTTTCAACTTGACGTCAACTGTGTGTGAGATAAAATTAGTTTCGGAACCTGCTCTGGGTGTGTGTGTGTGTGTGTGTGTGTGTGTGTGTGTGTGTGTGTGTGTGTGTGTGTGTGTGTGGGTAAAGTAGCACAGCTGCAGTAGGTCATCACACTGTGGCTCATTATAGATGTACCCAAGACATTTCTGTATCATTCTTTGATTGTGTGTTTGTGTGTGTGTGTGTGTGTGTGTGTGTGTGTGTGTGTGTGTATGTGCGTGTGTGTGTGTGTAGCTCCATGGTGTGATGCGAGTGGTGCTGGAGCCACTGATGGGGAAAATGCCGCTGGTCGGTGCCTTTTCTCTCTTTTTCCTCAAGAAACCGGTGAGTTTTTGTTTTTTAATCTGTGTGTCTGCATCCCAAATGTCAGTTCCTTAACAGACAAAAAACAAACAAACAAACAAACAAACAACTAATACTATAATGAGTACTGCTCATTATAATAATTCTAAGTCGGGTCATTCTTTAAAGCTTAAATAAAAACAGAATGCGACATGATTGCTCTTGTACATGATGCCCTGAGGGATCGAGGGTCACGGGCATTCAGTTGGTTTACTGTCTTACTATTGGACTATTAGCTCATGCACTTGTACACAAAGTGGTGTATTTAATTAAATATGAGTCAAAAAGGGGGGCACGGTGGCTTAGTGGTTAGCACGTTCGTCTCACACTTCCAGAGTTGGGAGTTTGATTCCTGTCTCCACCTTGTGTGTGTGGAGTTTGCATGTTCTCCCCGTGCCTCGGGGGTTTCCTCCGGGTACTCCGGTTTCCTCCCCCGGTCCAAAGACATGCATGGTAGGTTGATTGGCATCTCTGGAAAATTGTACGTAGTGTGTGAGTGTGTGAGTGAATGAGAGTGTGTGTGTGTGTGCCCTGTGATGGGTTGGCACTCCGTCCAGGGTGTATCCTGCCTTGATGCCCGATGACGCCTGAGATAGGCACAGGCTCCCCGTGACCCGAGAAGTTCGGATAAGCGGTAGGAAATGAATAGACGAATGAGTCAAAAAGGATTTCCAAGTCAATGTATGACAAAACTTCATTGGAATTTGGGTTTTTACTTATAAGAGTTGCTTAGAGTGATTTTACAGATCTTCACCAATCAAAACCAAAAAAAAAAAAGATCTCAGCCTGTAACGTTACCATAGCAACCACCATGGATTCATTACCAGTTTCCCATGGATTGCTAATTGTTTAGCTAGCTAGCTGAGCATGCTGATTCAGCAGGTGAAAGTTTCGATTCAACCTACAATCTTGTGCACCTCACAGAAGAAGCTGATTGAACAGTAATGTTAGGAAGTGTATGGTGCATTTGTGTGTGACAGTGTGTGTGTGTGTGTGTGTGTGTGTGTGTGTGTGTGTGTGTGTGTGTGTGTGTGTGTGTGTGTGAGTGTGTGTGTGTGTCAGAGTGAGAGAAAGAGAGAGAGAGAGAAAGAGAGAGACAGAGATAAACAGTGTTGGCAAGGATGTGAGAGAGCATGAGAGAGTGACAGATAGTGAGGGTGAGGATGTAAAAGAGAACGTGCACGAGAGAGAGAAATGTTCTGGACGACAAGACTCCATATGAGACCGCTGTCTTGCTTTATTGGTTTATTTGGTTGTTATTTGATTGGGAGAAAAACCAAACAAATTTGCATATGCAAATGAGATGCAAATGAATAATAGATAGAAAACCAATGAACAGATCGTATAAGAAGATGGACTGTGTGAGAATAAGACATAAACATGTAAAGTGAGATAGATGTGGAAATCTCTCTGTGTGTGTGTGTGTGTGTGTGTGTGTGTGTGTGTGTGTGTGTGTGTGTGTGTGTGTGTGTGTGTGTAAAATGTTGCAGTCTGGTTTCCGCAGCAGCAGCACAACCTTGTAGGCTGTTGCACTATATTGATCCCCATATATGTGTGTGTGTGTGTGTGTGTGTGTGTGTGTGTGTGTGTGTGTGTGTGTGTGTGTGTGTGTGTGTGTGTGTGTGTGTGTGTGTTTTATTGAATCAGCATTTAAACTGCATCTCTAACACGTCGTTATATGTAAATCACACATTTTGTCTCTTCATCACACACACACACACACACACACACACACACACACACACACACACACACACACACACACACACAGACTCTGCAGCTCTAACTTTCTGCATGTTAAGCTTTTCTCCTTCACCTCTTAATAAAGCGTGTCCTGTTTCAGCTCCTGGATGTGGGCTGGGCCGGACTCACCAACATCCTGGACATTCCTGGACTTAAGTAAGTCTTACTCCAGCACAGCTATGTAGCTGCATGTAACAGCTGTTTTTGCTAACTAGCGTGCTGCAGCGAGAGACTTCATTCATTTGAGACTTGCAAGCTACTTTTAATTAACTAGCTGTGTTTTTAACCTCTATCTGTGTACAGTATAATTAGCTATAGGCCTACTGGTAACTCCATTATTATTATTGTTCTTCTTCTTCTTCTTCTTCTTCTTATTATTATTATTATTATTATTATTATTATTATTATTATTATTAACTTTCTAATTAATTCTAGTTAACTAATCAGAAGGCTAGCAAGACTAGTCACATGTGCCTTGCTTAATAGCATTTGTGAGGTCTTTAGCTAGCTAGATTATTCATTTGGAACTTGCTAGATACTTAGCTTTAATAAACCTGTAACGTTCTAGATAACATTAGTTAGGAAGATAGCTAGCTATTTTAATAATTGTAACATGGATCATTTGGCTAGCTAGCTAAATTCTAAGTTTAAGACTTCGTAGATAATGTAAAATAGCGAGCTGCATTAGTATTTTAATTTCTAGCTATGATTAATTAGCCATACAGCTAGTTTTAATTTGATGAAACTAATCAGATTGTTTACAGTCTTTATGAGACAAATTAGCAAGTGTAGCTAATATCTGACTTAAAACTATTCAATTCAATTCAAGTTTATTTGTATAGCACTTTTTACAATAGACATTGTCTCAAAGCAGCTTTACAGAACATAAACATAGAGCAGAAGGTAAACATAAAGAGAAATATAGAGAATTAATATAGTAAAAATTCAAGATATACAGTATATAGTTCAGTGTGTATGTATTTATGCATATGTATTAATCCCCAATGAGCAAGTCTGAGGTCACTCAGGCAGCAGTGACAAGGAAAAACTCCCTTAAATTGGTAAAGGAAGAAACCTTGAGAGGAACCAGACTCAAAGGGGAACCTCATCCTCATATGGGTGACACTGGAGGGTGTGATTACAAATATACAGTCAAACAAATGTTGTATTGGTGTAAAGGTCACATGGAGTTCAGATCTCCTCTTGGTATCATAGAGTCCAACTGGAGCTGGTAGATACTACAACTTGAACCACAATTTACAGCTTTTCAAGCTATAGAACCTAGCATAGCCTGTAAGCTTCTTAGCCAGATGTCTGGTTTGCACTTAGCAAGATCTAAAATATACATTTCACATCACAACTGCTAGATTTAGGTTAAAGATAGCATTATGTTTGATACCAAAAATAATGGACGCATGGTAAAAATCAAGTCAAGAAGCTTTTATTGTCATTTCAACCATATATAGCAAAATGAGACAACAGTTCTCCATGGTGCTACATAAAACAAAGACAGGGCTAGGACTTAGTAAGTAGTCTTAGCCACATAAAGTGCAACTGTGCAACCTGGTGCAAACAGTGCAGGACAAGACAGACAAGACAGTGCAGGACAAAAAACAGTGCAGGACAAAAGACAGTGCAGGACAAAAGGCAGTGCAGACACAAAGTTAAAAGACAATACAAAAAGTACAAAAAATACAATACACGAAAGACAATAAACAGTAACAGAGACAGCGCAGACCGACCAGTGTATATACTGTATGTAAATACTGAATGTTCAAACAATATTTCGTGCAGAAACATTAGAATGAACACAGTTTCTTAGCAGCAGGTCCTTGGGATAATATATAGAATTGTGCATAAAACAGCAAATGGCTGAAGTATTGTATAGTATGTGCGTAATGGCTGAGATATTGTACAATATGTGCAAAACGGCAGAAAATTGTGCAAAACAGCATGTAAAAAGTTTGATGTGTCAGTGTGTGTTTTGTGAGGGTCTGTGCAGTCCATACAGATGATGTGTGTGTATGTTGTGCTCAGTACAGTACAGTTCAGTTATTGAGAAGTCTGATGGCTTGTGGGAAGAAACTATTACACAGTCTGGTCGTGAGAGCTCGAATGCTTCGGTACCTTTTTCCATACGGCAGGAGGGTGAAGAGTGTGTTATTGACGTTGTTGTAAGGACTCTGACTAGCCAAATGCTAACATTTTGGTTTTTGTTCCCTCTGGATTCACCTCAGGAATTAGCAGTACGGCTCTTTATGAAGCGAGAGCTGTTGACTGAATGATGAATCCTGTGCGCGTGGGTTTCCTGCTGATTAGCATCACATTAATATGTTATCTTCCAACGCTAATTGTTGGTATGACTCAGCATAAAATGAAGGTTCTTACAGTTTCAGGATTTAAATAGTTATTTCTGTCAAGTTAGAGCTCTGATTACTTTTTAGTGCCTTTTCCCCCACATTCCTCCGGGGAGTTACTTCATGGACAGATGGAACAGACTTCATTTAGAGCAAGTCACAAAAAGGTGAAGAAAGTACATTTTCTGGGTTTATTGTGTTTTTAACCAAAGAGCTCAATTCAGCACTAGATGAACTGAGGATGTGGAAATTTTCACACTTATTCTAGAAGATTTCATGACATATATGAAAGGAATGAAGCAAACGTTTTTTCTGATCTTTGTTATGGAAGTCTCACCATCTAAACATCAGCTGACATTAAGCTCCACTTACAAACATTTAGGGCCTTTTTACACCCGGTCACTTCATGTGTTGTCTCTGATCCGATAGCTATCCGATTTGTTAAAACTGTTCCATTTACATTTTTGCTGGCGGCAGCAGTGCATTTTAAGACCAAACGAGACGCCTGGGTGAAAGATCGGAGCCAGCGCTGGTGTGAGAACATATTTGTTTCTGGCGCGATGCACGACTCGTGAGTCACCTGCCAGTGACGTCCGTCCGTTTGGGAGGAGTTTAGCGCTGACGTATGTGGCTTGAACAACCACATGCATTTACACCTGTCCAATTTCATCTGAAACGCGTCCCAGACCACCTCCTGAAGGGGTTTGTACCATCGGATTTATATCCGTCTCCAAACCGTTTCGGAAGGCATTTAGACCTGGTCTTTTTACCATCGGGTAGCTATCGGATCACAGAAAACACATGAAGTCCTCTTAGATTACATACTGACAATACATACAAGCTTTTCAAGAATTAGCCAAACAATAAACAACTCAATTTATACCGATAATTACAATAATTTCTTTACTAAAGGGGTTTTTATATCCGTTTTATGTAGCGGAAATGAACCATGAAACGAGTTAGTTCCTGTTCTCAGTTATGTTGAAGCAGCGATAAAGTCTAACACATTTGTTGTTACTATTGAAACCGCATTATAGCAACGTAAAAGTCAGCATCTCATTCTGACCTTACGACCAATCAGAATCCAGAATTTTGACAGCGGCGTAAAATACACTATAACATATAGTGTAAATGTAATGTAGCTAATGTTTGTGTATGTGCATATAAATATATTAGAACAAAAAATATGTTTTCATGCAATAATATACATGAATGTTTAATTCTAAATAAAATGAATTGAATAAATATTTTAATTAATTAATTAAAAAAATAAAAGTGAATTTATTATAACCATTATAAATTATAATAATATTTATTAACCCAAGGATCATCCAGTAAAAAATAAATGAATTAATAAATAATAATAATAATAATAATAATAATAATAATAATAATAATAATAATCTTCAACACTAGCCAGCGAGACTCAGACAGCTCTGTTTAAGTGTGTAGTTGTTGTTATCCATGTACTCAGTCAAGTGTGTTAACCGTGAGCAGCTGTTGTGTGATGTTGTAAAAGTAATGGTTCCCTGAGGGAGATATTGAACATGGTGTAATGGCAGCAGCATGCTAACAGATCGATTTAGATTTAGTAATTTTTTTTTTTAATAGAGGAATGGAGATAGACGTTTTCACTCAGTGAAGAACCGAATGAGGTTGTGTCTGTGAGTCTGATCTAAAATGAGTCATGTTGTTCTTTCAGTGTGTTTTAGACGTGTGTTTTTCCCTCTGTTGATCATCTTACATTGAATTTTAGTGTTGAAGAGAAATCTGAGCTGCTTTTTAGATGAACAAACACTCGGAGCTTCTCAGAGAGCAGAAATGGGTTTGATATCAACATTTACTCTGAACATACAAACATCTGTGTGCATCATATTAAAACCAGTATGGAGTGAGAGATGATAAAGACGTTCAGTCAGAAACATGGACACAGGAGTTCATATATTATAAATGCCTGAGGCTGATTTCTTTCTACCGCAAACTGTAGATTTATGCAGCCAATCAGTGACACTCATGAGAACAGTCAATATACGTTTAATCAATATAACAAGCTTTACACACTTTTAAATAATTATATATTGGTATATTTTTCTTCATGTGTGTGCATGTGTGTGTGCATGTGTGTGAGAGATGTTTCATCCACATTGTTCTTCTTATACCATCCGTAAGACCATATGACACAACACATCGCTCTACTAATTGTGGGGACAATAAAATATTTTAAAGTCTCCGTAAGCACAAACACACTGCTAACCCGCTTTAAGACTTAGGCCTGAGAGTGCTGACAAAACACACACACACACACACACACACACACACACACAGATATGCTATGTGAGTCATTGACTGACATATACTGTATATATTACAGCACCTCCAGTCCTTGTAATTTATAAAAGCTATAAATTCTCTGGTGCAGACATTTTAGACGATCATTGCAGTTTTTAATTATCCAGAAGCACAAAGTCTCAACACTTTTACTGCTTCCATTTCCACTCAGGTTTCAGGGGAGGTTTATGCATGCAGACACAGGCTGTTCTTTTCCCACTGATGGAGATATTTGTAAATGAAAGAATTGAAATTGAACAAAGAAGACATACAAGGTCCTTTGTGTGTGTGTGTGTGTGTGTGTGTGTGATCTTGATAAGGATTCGAAAGCACTTTAAAAACCTCCATCGAGTATAAAACAGAGTAAACCTGGAAGTAAGTCAGTCATGGTTCAGTTGAAGTGCGACAATCGAGTGACAGGAACTGACCTCAGACCAGCTGTAGGAGATCATGTGGTTATCCGTAACATCCAGTCGGAGGAATATATCTGTCATTAAATTCAGTTGTAGAGATCAGAACATGAGAAAGGTAATTATAAATGAAAAAGGGGTAAAAACATACCGACAGTATAGTTCACTAGCTAGCTCTGTTATTATTAATAATATTATTATTAGCAATAGTACTAGCATTAGTCCTCTTAGTGTTACATCACTGTAAATATTGCAAGTTTCATTTCATTTCATTTCATGTCGAGTGAGGATTATTAACAATGTCATGAACAAGCTTGTTTAGCTATCTAAGACGTATGCCAACGTTTACCCTCCTAAAATGAGATTTAATCTGTAATGATAACACACTTAATAAGATATAGTTGTTTTGTTAGCTGGGACTTTTATTTTCTCACTTGCTGGACAAACAAAAGTCACTTATGTGTGTGCCTTATATTTCCGACAGCATTTTTAAGAGGAACTGCATTTCCTGTGAATGCGGAACAAAGTCGTTGGATGGAACTCAAAATATGTCTCGGAAATATCTCTAGTTATTTTCTGCTACATTTTGTGTATATATGTGTGTTAAATCTGAAAGTCCATTATTTAAATTTTCAGACATTTTTCTTTCAAGCAGCAGACAGGACTTTTATTTATTTATTTATTTATTTATTTATTTATTTATTTATTTATTTATTTATTGTTCATTCTCAGGATACTGTGTGTAAAATTCCAACACAGTAACAGATTCCTGTCACTGAAGGTGTGCCTCAGGACTGTTAGGCCCGATTTAATTTTTATTGTTAACGCTGCTTTCAGACCTCATACGCTGACGACATGTCACTAACATCATTTCAGCAGGTTTTTAGCAGAAGTAAACCATAATTATACTACTCTAATGGTGTTTTCATACATTTTATTTTGTGCTTGGTGGCCAGTGTATAAATTCAACTGTTCTTAGAGATAGAAATCCCTAATAAACAAACGCAAAATATAGCGTGTAAAATTCTCATTGGTCCATAATTAGAATTGAAATTGTAATTGTAGTAAAAAAAAATCTTCCCTTCACCTACTCTGCCTAAACCATACACATTACAGGTTGAATACTAAACGTAGGGTATAAATACAGGACACATTCGTGAGAGACTCTGTAAAGTGACGTAGTCAGAGATCAGGAGCAGCTGGTGTTGAGACGTCACAGAGATCTGAGCGGAGAAGACGAGTGATGGACAGTCCAGTGTGTGAGCTGATGCTTTTAGACAACTGTGGAGGACGGACACACACACACACACACACACACACACACACATATATGTATATATATATAGCCATGCCAACTCATGTGTGGAATCAAGTTTCTTTAGAGACTACTCTGTGAGTGTGTGTGTGTGTGTGTGTGTGTGTGTGTGTGTGTGTGTGTGTGTGTGTGTGTGTGTGTGTGTCTGTAACACCTTTGTACTTCATTATTGAGAGATTTATATGAGTGTTTACACCTTTTTACACTCCAGCTCTTTCTCTCTTATTCCATTCTCCTGGTCATAAATTAAGCTTGTCACACGCTTTCCCACGGCACCCAGCCATTTCAGCCTTTTGAAAATGCATGTATGTGTGTGTGTGTGTGTGTGTGTGTGTGTGTGTGTGTGTGTGTGTGTGTGTGAGAGAGAGAGCTTGATATGACTCACTACTCAAATTTTTACCTCATTATATTAGTATATTTGAATTATATTTGGCTTTGTGCCCCTTCCTTCATTCATAACACCATTCAACATTAACGCATTAATCAACAAATCATTATTTGTGAAAAAAGGGACACACAAATTTTCTAAAACTTAATGAGACCCAGTGACAACTTTAGTCTAAATGTAGTCTGTAAGCCAGTACATTACTTGCTAAACTGTATCCAAATAATGGTTGCAATAAACTTTTGTTATTTTCAGGAAGAATTGTTAGTGTTACCGTAAGAGAAACTGGAAATATTAAGTAAATATGGAAACATGGGAAACAAAGAGGGTCAAAATTAAGTGAGCCCAAAAGGATCAAAATGTGATGATAAGTGAGGGGCCATAAGGGTCAAATTCAAGTGAGTAAACAAAAGCACCTTAATCTGATGAGCAGCCATAAGGGACAAAAGCAGGTTAGGGGTCATAAGGGTCAAAATCATGCAAGCAGCCAAAAGGGTCAAAGTCTTGTAAGCAGCCATAAGATCTAAAATTAGTGAAGTGGCCAAAAGGGTCAAAATGAGGCCATAATGTGCCTTTGTGTTTTTATGTTGGCAGTGGATTCTCAGACAGCCTGATCCAGGATGTTATCTCAAGCTACCTGGTGCTGCCAAACAGGATCACGGTGCCACTAGTGGGTGACATAGAGCTGGAGCAGCTGCGGTTTCCAATGCCTAAGGTCAACACACACACACACACACACACACACACACACACACACACACACACACACACACACACACACACACAAACACATAGTTCATTAATCTTGAAGATGTTTCCATGTCTCCAGGGTGTATTAATGCTCTGTTACTTTTTTCTGTGTGTGTGTGTGTGTGTGTGTGTGTGTGTGTGTGTGTGTGTGTGTGTGTGTGTGTGTGTGTGTGTGTGCGTGTGTTTACAGGGAGTATTAAGGATCCACTTCCTTGAAGCACAAGATCTCGAGGGGAAAGACAAGTTGTTCGGTGGTCTGATCAAAGGCAAATCAGACCCATACGGAGTTGTCCAGGTTGCTAATCAGATTTTTCAGAGCAAAACCATTAAAGAGTGTTTAAACCCCAAGTGGAATGAAGTGTTTGAGGTGAGTGTGTGTACTTAAGAATGGGACAGTGACTTAGTATTATCAGGAATATAATTATACATTTTATGTAAACAATTAAGTCAAAAGAATTCTGCTAAAAAACAGAAACAAACAAAATATTTTTGAATTCAACGTTAAAGGTATTATTTATTTATTTGTTTGTTTGTTTCTATATATTTACAACGGCTGACATAATTACTTAACAGCACATTATTGTTTGTTTTTGATGCAAACTCAGTTTGTTTACGTTTGTTTTTGCTTTGCGAATTTTTTGGAAAAAAAATTAATTGTGTTAAATAATTGAAAATAAAGCAAAAGTATTTTTGACTTAGTATTTATTTGTAGCAAATGTCTTGTGGTGGTGTGTGTTTAAAGTCAAGTGACCATGTGGTGTGTGTAACTCCAGGCGACAGTGTATGAATATTCTGGACAGCATCTAGAGATTGAGCTGTTTGATGAAGACCCAGACAAAGATGACTTCCTGGGCAGGTACTGTGTCCTCGCTAGGTTTTTTTTTTTAACAGTTTGATGTTTGGTGTTTTTTTCATTAATAAGCTTTTTTTTTTTTTTTCTAGTCTAATGATTGATCTGACGAAGCTTCATAAGGAGCAAAAAGTTGAAGAGGTAATTAAAGTCTGTTTTACTTTCTGTCTCACTTTCTGCATCTATTCCATTTAGAAACTTCATCTGGTTTAAAGTAATGTAAACCGTTCTGTCGGCTCAGACGTTCACCATTCTATTGCCTCAGACTTTCACCATTCTGTCACCTCAGACGTTCACCACTCTATTGCCTCAGACTTTCACCATTCTGTCACCTCAGACGTTCACCATTCTATTGCCTCAGACTTTCACCATTCTATTGCCTCAGACTTTCACCATTCTATTGCCTTAGACGTTCACATTCTGTCGGCTCAGACGTTCACATTCTGTCGGCTCAGACGTTCACATTCTGTCGGCTCAGACGTTCACCATTCTGTCACCTCAGACGTTCACCACTCTATTGCCTCAGACTTTCACCATTCTGTCACCTCAGACGTTCACCATTCTATTGCCTCAGACTTTCACCATTCTATTGCCTCAGACTTTCACCATTCTATTGCCTTAGACGTTCACATTCTGTCGGCTCAGACGTTCACATTCTGTCAGCTCAGACGTTCACATTCTGTCGGCTCAGACGTTCACCATTCTGTCACCTCAGACTTTCACCATTCTGTCGCCTCAGACTTTCACCATTCTGTCGCCTCAGACTTTCACCATTCTGTCGCCTCAGACTTTCACCATTCTGTCGCCTCAGACTTTCACCATTCTGTCGCCTCAGACTTTCACCATTCTGTCGCCTCAGATGTTCACAATTGTGCCTAGCTCAGATTTTCATCGTTATGTTCCACCTGAAATTCATCATTCTGTTGGGTCAGATATTCTCTATTCTGTCAGCTTAGATGTTCACCAATCTGTTGGGTTAAACCTCCACATTTCTGCTGGCTCATTCATTCATCATTCTATGTTGGGCACCACAATTGGCAAAGTGGGCAGGATTACATGGTGCCATTGTTGGTTTGTTAGGAAGAGCATTGACCAGCGTCAGTGTGCTACACAAGTGCACTTCAGTGGTGTCATTCTGACCAGTAATAGGAAAACTTCCCAGAACATTCTTCAACAAAACTACAAATGAAATACAAATGATCAATACATACAGTGGTGTGAAAAAGTGTTTGCCCCCTTCCTGATTTTTTTTTTTTGCACATTTGTCACACTTCAATATTTCAGATCATCAAACAAATTTAAATATTAGTCAAAGATAACACAAATATACACAACATGCAGTTTTTAAATGAAGGTTTTTATTATTAAGGGAAAACAAAATCCAAACCCACATGGCCCTGTGTGAAAAAGTGTTTGCCCCCCTGTTAAAACATAACTGCGGTTTATCAGTTCAATTTCTCTAGCCACACCCAGGCCTGATTACTGCCCCACCTGTTCACAATCAATAAATCTCTTAAATAAGACCTGACAGACAAAGTGATGTGGACCAAAAGATCCTCAAATCTACACATCATGCTGAGATCCAGAGAAATTCAGGAACAAATGAAAAAGAAAGTAATTGAGATCTATCGGTTTGGAAAAGGTTATAAAGCCATTTCTAAAGCTTTGGGACTAAAGCAAACCACAGTGAGAGCCGTTATCCAGAAATGGCCAAAACATGGATCAGTGGTGAACCTTCCCAGGAGCGGCCGGCCGACCAAAATTACCCCAAGAGCGCAGCGACGACTTCTCCAAGATGTCACAAAAGACCCCACAACAACATCCAAAGAATTGCATGCCTCATTTGCCTCAGTTAAAGTCAGTGTTCATGACCCCACCATAAGAAAGAGACTGGGCAAAAAATGGCCTGCATGGCAGAGTTCCAAGACAAAAACCACTGCTGAGCAAAAAGAACATAAAGACTCGTCTCAGGTTTAACAGGAAAGATCTTGATGATTGTTAACACCTTTGTGGAAAATACTCTGTTTACTGACGAGACAAAAGTTGGACTTTTTTGAAAGGTGTGTGTCCCATTACATCTGGTGTAAAAATAACACTGCATTTCAGAAACAGTACATCATACCAACAGTAAAATATGCTGGTGGTAGTGTGATGTTCTGGGGCTGTTTTGCCGCTTCAGGACCTGGAAGACTTGCTGTGATAAATGGAACCATGAATTCTGCTGTCTACCATAATATCCTGAAGGACAAAGTGTGGTCATCTGTTCGTGACCTCAAGCTGAAGTGACCTTGGGTTCTGCAGCAGGACAACGATCCAAAACACACAAGCAAGGCCACCTATGAATTGCTGAAGAAAAAGAAAATGAAGACTTTGGTGTGACCGAGTCAAAGTCCTGACCTGAAACCTATTGAGAAGCTGTGGCATGACCTTAAAATGGTGGTTTATGCTCAAACACCCTTCGATGTGGCTGAATTACAACAATTCTGCAAAGATGAGTGAACCAAAATTCCTCCACAGCCTCAGCTGTAACAGACTCGCAAACTCTCGATTGCAGTTCTTGCTGCTAAGGGCAGCCCATTCAGGTATTAGGTTTAGGGGGCAAGTACTTTTTTACACAGGGCCATGTAGTTTTGGATTTTGTTCTCCCTTAATAATAAAAACATTCATTTAAAAACTGCATGTTGTGTTTACTTGTGTTAACTTTGACTAATATTTAAATTTGTTTAATGATCTAAAACCTTAAATGTGTGACAAACATGTGAAACAATAAAAAAAAATCAGGAAGGAGCCAACACTTTTTCACACATCCGTGTATATATACCACTGTTATTAAAACATACGTGTGTGTTTGCAGTGGTTTGACCTAGAGGAAGCCTCCAGCGGAAAGCTGCATCTGAGACTCGAGTGGCTTTCACTGAGGTCAGAGCCTGATAAACTGAAGCAGGTATACACACACACACACACACACACGCGCACACACACACACATGCATGCACACACATGCACACACACATGCATGCACACACATGCACACAAACACTTTCCTTTGTTTTTTTTTTTTGTATTTTTTCTATTAATGATCTATCTGTCTTTGTTCTTTTTCTTTCTTTTACTCTCTCTCTCTCTCTCTCTCTCTCTCTCTCTCTCTCTCTCTCTCTCTCTCTCTCTCTCTCTCTGTCTCTCTCTTGCTCTCTCAGGTGTTGTGGAGTATCAGGACCAATGACAGTTTGTCTTCTGCGCTGTTGATGGTTTACCTCGACTCTGCCAGGAACCTTCCGGTACACACACACACACACACACACACACACACACACACACACACACACACACACACACACACACACACACAGACACACTGCCATCAGGCTGTTGAAAAATATTTCAGCAAATGAATAGTAAATTTAGTTCATTTTTATTTTATTTAACAGGAATATAACAGAGGAACATATGCTGTTAGAGAACAATAACAAAATGCCTTTACATAAAGATATTAGATATAAATTTCTACTTTAAATATTACATTGAATTGCTGGGGGCTGGATCCCAGGCTCTTATTGCTGAGGACTGGGTTCGATTCTCAGGCATGGAACTAACTCACGCACTGAGGGATTGACTCTCAGTGCCAGTCCCAAACCTAAAAAAAATGGGATGGTTGCATCAGGAAGGGCATTTGGCATAAAAAGCCTGTGCTAAATCAAATATGTGGACCAAATAATTCGTTGTGGTAACCCCAAACTGGGAGCAGCCAAAAGAAAGTTGGGGGTCAGAGTGCAGGGTTAGTTTGGATAGACCCTCTTCCAGAGAAGGTTAAGGGCTTTTTTTACGGACCCTGCAGTGGCAGCTTGGCAGCACTGGAGCTTTGGGGTTTGGCATCTCAAACTTCTGACCAGTAAACCACTCATTATTCCCTGATGAGCAAGACAGAGGTGACTGTGGTGAGGAAAAACATGAGGAAGAAGCCTTGAGAGACTCCATGAGGAAGCCATCCACATCTGGGTGACACCGGATAGTGGATACATACAGGAAATAAAGGAAATTCGTTCTGAAGTGCATGAAGTCTGATTGTTGAAGTTATGCAGATGGGAACTTGAGTGCTTGAAACTGAATCTTGAAATCTTGCAGGCCTAATGCCATGGCTGTGGTTTGTACAGGAATTGGAACCATCCTCAGTGAACTCCAGGTTCCACGTGCCTCCATTTGTAGTTCCATTCTATTAATCCTCACCATGAACATTAGCATGGTGGCAAAATGCACCCCAGTGTGGACCAGAGTTGATATCCTTTTTGGGCTGTGGTGGCTCAAGTGGTTAAGGCTCTGGGTTGTTGAATGGAAGGTTGGTATTCACCCCTAGTACCTCCAAGCTACCACTTTTGGGCCCCTGAGCAAGGCCCTTAACCCTCTGTGTTAAGGCTCTGGGTTGTTGAACGGAAGGTTGGTGTTGAACCCCTAGTACCTCCAAGCTACCACTTTTGGGCCCCTGAGCAAGGCCCTTAACCCTCTCTGCCCCAAGAGTGCTGTATCATGGCTGACCCTGTGCTTTGACCCCAATTTCAAAAGCTGGGATAAGGAAAGGTATAACGATTTTTTTTCTTTTGTTTTACACATCCCTGTGAACCATCCATTACCATAGAAACAATGAACGCATAAGCACAGTTGTTAGAGCTGCTGTTCTAGAAAAACCTTCTGACCAATCAGAATGCAGGACTCAGCAGTACTGTATCACTGTTTCCTGTGAAGAGCGTGTTCGAGGGCAGCTTCAGCTGTGGTAACGAGCGAGGCAGGAGAGGGTCTGGTCTGGTGTTTTCCGACGACTCGTCTTCACTCTGTAAATCATTCCTTGTGAGTCTCCATTGAGCCACCTAGCTAACAGCGTGATGGAACTAAAGTAACAAACTTGGAGATTAACAGAGGCAGGGGAGGTGTTTAATGGAACCGCATGGAGAAAATACTGACATTTGCATGACTGGAATTTAAGAATGAATATTAACATTCATACGTAATTGATAGCTAGGCTACTGCTAATTTCCGATCTCTGTTATGTTTGGCTTTGAAGACAGCTAAAGATACTTGATTTCAAAATGACACCATCAGTACAAAAGTTAATCTTTTTTTTTACAACAACAATTGCTATCAGATCTTCTTGTATAAGCTCAAACATGTCTAGCTTATTGTACTGTAGCTAATCTACGTTAGCCTTTGACCTGCGCCCAACAAAACATCATTCCACAACACTGGGTTTTTACTCTGAACACCAAGTGCCTGAGGAGAAAAATGAAGCCGCTAAAAGAATTTCTCTTTTAATTAAAATGTAGACACTAAAAACATTGTTCTCACACCGATATCTTTCTCCAAGATGAGTGTTCGTTCTGCATCATTTGTTCAACAATGGATTCTTAATGGAAATATAATAACGTACATAATCTCAGTTACATTTACTCCTTTGTCAGTATATTAGCAGCAGCTAATTTCCCGAACCTAGCTTCCTCCTGCAATGTTTATTAGACTACATTCAGCTCCAATGTTAATGTGTCTCTGTTTTGAATTTTACACCCGGAGATGAAAAATAAGCAGACTATGAGTAGTGCAGACTCAGAGTCCATTATGTTACACCTCTAACACTTTAACCTTGAGAAAGATTTTATGCAGGCTTTAATAATAATTAAATAAAAACATAACTCCATTTTCTGTCAAAGAGCGAGCAGCTTGAGTTCCACCCCGATGCTTCCAAACATCCGTACAGAGGCCTGCTGAAGGTAGCGTACTTCTTCAAACATACCATACTGTCATCACCGACTCGTCCTTCATCAGCGTTACTGCAGGAAACGTTACACCGGTTTTCTTCACAGCATGCCGTAATGTCTTTTGTTCTCATTTCCAGTCAGGTTTTAGTTCAGATTTGTTCATTTCAAATGTGTTTGTTAGTCAGTGTTGCCTTACAATGCTCTCTATAAAGTCATTTCCATGAATAACAAGCAATGTGCTAATAAATATTCATCTAACTTTATTAACTGACTTTATTACATCGCACTGTTTTGCATTGTTGAGACTGATAGCCATTGTGACTGCCTATTTAGCATATTCTAACCATGTGACAAAGCACTACTACTAGCTACTAGCCCTCTCCAAGAATAACTAGCCCTCTCTAGCAGCGGTGTAGCATGTAGCTTCTTATAATCATTAAATGAGCTATCCAAATTTAATTAAAATAGTTTCAACAAGTAAGATGGCTAAGCTAAACATTAGCAAGCATTAACTGGATACACAGGATTATATCTAAAACTGTAAACATGTTAGAGCACAAATAATAAATGTGAACATGATCTTAATGACACATTTAGACAGAGAGTTATTTACAGCTTTTGGAAAACATCCCTGTGTAGCATTCAGCATGTCTTTCTAGCATGACCAGACCTGCCTGCTTAACTCCACTGGGCTTCACCAAGTGTGTGTGTGTGTGTGTGCATTTGTGTGTGTTGTAGTGTTTGGAACAGCGTGTTTGTCTGTGATTTCACATATATACAATCAGCTGGACAATAATTATTGCCATTGGTAAAGATGGGTATAAGGGGTTATGAAGATTATGTCACAATTATTGGCACCCCTAAATCCTTTTGTTTTTTTCCCCCTCGACTAGTGGTCCGGTATCAAGCATCCTGTTGGAACCCCTTTAAACAAGGGTGCCAATATTTATATTTATTTCTAATAGTTTTGATGTTATTTCTCAGTAGATGACATGAAATTGTGTCTACAAATTTATCCTGAAATCCATATTGCAAAATCAGTATAAATTTGTTTGTATTTGCATATTGCAACCTGATTGGTTCTTTTATTTTATGATGCAATAAAAACCCTTTCACAATATTTGACTTTCCCCACCAGAATACTGTCATAGCTGTATAACATTTTCCTCACTTCACACAGTCACTGCAGCATTATATATTGGAATCAGATTGTTCTATTTATAAGGTAAGTGTTATTAACGAATTTCTAATGTTGCAGTCTGGGAGGAAGGTGAACAGTGACCCGAGCCCTTACGTCCAGTTAACCGTCGGACAGAAGACGTACGAGAGCAAGGTCAGGAGTAGAAAGTGTATTCACCTATGTTATGTTACATCAGCAGAAGTCTTCCTCACCTACTTATTTTTTTATTAACCAACCAAACGCTTTCAGTCTACAAACTATAGAAGGCCTGCTCAAATATTTTGTTCATTTAGTGCAAGTTCTTGGCAGGATTTTCATTGTTTAAAGGCTTGATGTATTCATTTCAGCTCTAAAGTACTGTAGCAGCATTTTACATTCAAATATGGGTCAGTTATATAGCTTTAGATTAGTGCACACCTTTGGGGTGTTAAAGGGATGGTTACATAATATACATTGATTGATTGTCTACTACAGTGATTGATTGTTTACTGCAGAGGAGTCAAAGGTTAAAGATATGGCTCAAGGACCCAACCATGGCAACATGGCGATGCTCATAACCTTCTGATCTGGTGCTTATAGCATTTAGCCACTATGCCACCAGTTTTCTAAAATAATCTTACCTTTTATGTTAGGAGATAAAGGTTAAGATAAGGGTTCAACAGGGAGCACAAGCTTTACTGATACTAATATTCTATACCAGCAGTCATCATCTTTCAAACCACAATCTGGTTGCAGAGGACTTTCAGTTGATCAAATTGATCAAATCAATCATTTAAAATATAGTCTAACAGAACTGAGCAGTGTGAGAAAATTCTGGCAACTAAACTTGATCTAAACTAAATCTATCGCAGGTTCGACCATGGCCAATCACACACATTTATCCCAGTTATTTGGCTGCAAAGTCAGCTTTTTGACATGGCAGAGTTGCACAGCTTTTTTTTTTTAATTAGATTTACACTATCCCATCTATTTACTGAAGTGGTAGCATAGATTTTTTCAGAAAAATGCTTACAAATGACTGTTTATTGACTGCTTCAATTTTGACTTATTGGTCTATTGTTCAGTACTAGTGCTAACATGAAGGTAAATGTTGTTTGCATTTTGTCATGTCCGTCCCCTGTGGGAAGTCTTATTCTAACAAACAATCTCTGATACTACTCTGAGGCTTGTTGACTGGAAACCACTGCTTTAGAATGACATGACCACAATTGCAAGATTATTCAAACTATTCTCTCTTTGCTACATGTTGTAAGGATTAGGAAGCTGAGCCAGATATAAGTACTGGCCTTTTATTTTTAAACAAAACATGAACATTACAGACAGCTTAAACCTTAGAAACCTTAGCATGAGAGGCTAGACGGTAGACCTGACAACAAACGACAAATGCTAGACAATGGAACATGCAGAGACCAGGGCTTAAGTACAGTGTTCATTATAAACAGAAATGTGAATCAGGTGCAGATTTGACATTCTGAGTCTCGTGGTCATGTCGTATGCAGGGAATGATGGGATTTGTCTATATTCAGCACTACCAGGACACATACTTACTCTCTTAGCTCATTTCTTTGCTACTGGTTTCCCAAGGTACTTTTTACGCTCTTTAGATGTAAACAGGGTGTTGTGTACTGTGATTGCTAAACAATTCATAATCTCATATTGCACTTTAAAGGACACTTTAATTTTCACAGTAAGCATTTATTTAAAAAGTAAAACTGAGATGGTCTTGTCTTGTTATCAGGTCCGCTATAAGACGTGTGAGCCACTGTGGGAGGAAGCATTTACCTTCCTGGTTCACAACCCACACACTCAGGAACTACAGTTGGAGGTATGGCATGAGGTGATCCCTGTGGTCCCAGTAATGTCATAGACAATGTTTTACTGAGTAAAATTGGCAGAGAAGCTAGCCCTTTGTAGGTGTGTCTCGGTTTTAATAAAGTCTTTAATAAGACTTTATTTGGTACACCAGGAAGCTATGCCTTTACTAGCTAAACATTATCTACTGTATACATCTGACTAGCGATATGTGCAGCATCTAAGAGCACCTTCTCATTGTTTACAGGTAAAGGACGATAAGCACAAGTGCATGTTAGGTAACATGCGAGTGGCATTAACACGTCTACTGAAAGATGAGGATATGACTTTGGTGCAGCAGTTCCCCTTGAACAGCTCTGGCCCAAACAGCACACTCAAACTCAAGCTGGTGCTCAGGGTGAGTGTGTGTATCCGTATGCTTTAAAATGTAATTCTTGAAACTTACTTTGTGGTGATTCTGAAAGACCTGTTATGTGTGTGTGTGTTGTGTTCACAGATTCTTAGCCTTGAAAAGGAGACCATATTGGGTCAACCATCCTTAGTCCAAGTCTGTCATGCCAGCGAAAGTGTTACAATGTCACAAACAAACCCTACCACAATCACCACCACCACACAATCCACCCCCACTACTCATACAACCCTTTGCAACTCTACTGCCCCTACTGGGGTCACTCTACGTGGAAAGAGAGGTTCGGAGGGCTCACCGGTGAGCCTGGCTCTGACTGAAATGCAAAAAGACTTCCCACGGAGGGATTCCGCATGCAGGGACTCATCACGCAGAAACTCAACACACAGGGACTCAACACAGAGAGAATCAACACACAGAGATTCAACACAAAGTCTGGCATCGGACACTTCTCTACCCTCAGCTGCTCTGGAGTTAAAACACAGACTGGAACAGCTGCAGAAGTAGGCATGCACATTCACACTCTTATTTACCGTATTTCCATGGTGCAAGATTGATCCTGACCTCGTGACCAAGTCAGTCATCATTAGAGTGCTAAGCCACATTCTGGGTGTTGCTGCAGCTGCAATAGGAGAAAAGATGACCGGGGCACGGTGGCTTAGTGGTTAGCACGTTTGCCTCACACCTCCAGGGTTGGGGGTTCAATTCCCGCCTCCGCCTTGTGTGTGTGGAGTTTGCATGTTCTCCCCGTGCCTCGGGGGTTTCCTCCTGGTACTCCGGTTTCCCTCCCCCGGTCCAAAGACATGCATGGTAGGTTGATTGGCATCTCTGGAAAATTGTCCGTAGTGTGTGAGTGTATGAGTGAATGAGTGTGTGTGTGTGGCCTGCGATGGGTTGGCACTCCATCCAGGGTGTATCCTGTCTTGATGCCCAATGACGCCCCGTGACCCGAGAGTCCGGATAAGCGGTAGAAAATGAATGAAAAGGAATGAATGACCAAGTTCCCCAATGTGGTAACTACCCCATATTTTTACCTGATGCCATAACACAACAACAATTAGTGGTCAGTTTGTTTATTTGATCTCTTCACCAATTTTCTAGGCATTGAACAAGGTGTTTTAGACTGGACAGACTACTGACCTTTGGCTTGGTCAGAGGTACACAGTGCCCCGTGCATGATATCTTAAAAAAACATAAAGGAGAGCTATTTTCAATGAAAGCTTGCAAGACATTACAGCACAACCCCAAAGTTTTTAAGGTGTCAAGAAAGGAAAGAAGGATCATTCATGTTTAATGTTGGTCCAGTTGACAAAAAAGCAGCTCTTAATATGGTGTACCTCATGGGCATATAGTATATTAATATGTGGGAGATCTCAAGAATAGCCTGTAGGGATCTTTGGGAACTAATCCTCATTCAAATGCCTTTCATTTAGCAACTAATTAGATAACATGGCCCAACAGACCTGATATCCAATTGCTAGATATATCTGAAGCTTACATTTAAACTGTGTTGATGCCTTGGAAGAGAGGCTGCAGATTAGTATTACTTTTAGTAGTACTGTTGTAAAACCATTAAATCTGGCTGTTGATCTTCTACTGTGGCATAAAAAATTGTCACAGAACTATAGAGTCGTCTTGTAGAAGGAGCTCCCTATTGGCATCACCATCCACTCAGCTGCATCCTGCCTGGCAGAGACCTCTTTGGAATCTACCTTGGAGTGTGATTTAGAAGCAACAAGGACATGATCCATGAACCACAGATTTGGGTACAAGAGATCATGATGGGTGTCTAGACAAACTTTGGTTAGGGTTGCCTTGATTAGGGACATTTAAGGAAAAGTGTCAGGAATTAATTTGCTATAATATATATTTCTGCACCAGGAGGCAACGGAAGGTGCAAAAAGTTCTATGTGAGCTTGGTTGAATTTTACATTTTCTTACATCAGGATTGACCTGCTAGGTCTTGGTATATTCTTTGAAAGTGAAAGTGAAGAAAGTGGCGTGACATACGGCTAAGTACGGTGACCCATACTCAGGATTCGTTCTCTGCATTTGACCCATCAAAAGTGTGCACACACACACACACACACACACACCGTGAACACGCACCCGGAGCAGTGGGCAGCCATTTATGCTGTGGCCCTCGGGGAGCAGTTGGGGTGTTCGGTGCCTTGCTCAATGGCACCACAGTCGTGGTCGGCCCGAGACTCGAACCCACAACGTTAGGGTTAAGAGCCAGACTCTCTAACCATTAGGCCATGACTTCCCCAGTTTTTGCATATCCCAGGCTATTGTGAGTCTGGGGTCAGAGCGCAGGGTCAGCCATCGTGCGGCGCCCCTGAAGCAGGTGAGGTTAAGGGCCTTGTTCAAGGACCCAACGTTGCTAAAATATAAAAAGTGCTACACTCCACTGGGTACTCTGGAAATGTCCTGCCCATAGATATGCAAACCTTGTGATGAAATTGAAACAGTTTCAAAAGATAATGATATCTTACCGCATCCTGGCCAGACATTCTGAGAAGACAAAACACCATTCCGGTCAAGGGGTGAGGCAGGGGATCTAATTACTGTACCTCATGTCCAGATTAAATGGACTTTTAAAAGTCCATAAAGTACTTTGATGCACAGGCTTGAGACCTGCTTTAATGACATATTTGTGTGAGCTCTGGCTGTTGTTGTTATATATGCGGAGCAGATGGAGCAGTTGTCCAGATATGCCAACATTCTGAGCAATAAATAAAAATAATCCATCTAAAAAAAATTTGTCAAATATCTCTCAGATTTATTACAGATCTTAGAAAGCAGGGCAAATCGCAATCCCAAAGCATTAAATCACAAGAATATGTTCAAGAAGGCCAAAGTGGAAGGGGCTCCTGCTTGCCCAATCTAGAGATCATGAGGACCCTGATGATGCCACAGCCATGTGTGTCCTCAGGTCCAGGAGGTCCAACATAATTAGCTCTGCTTTCAGCAAGGAGGTTTAGTCTACTGTCTCTACCCTATCAATCACAGCGACACTAGCAAGCAGCAAATTGCTTTTCACTGGTTGGTAGCTGTTATGTAATAAGAGAGAGATACCTGATTGGTACAAATCAGTCATTAAAAGCACATCAAAGCTTTAATACTTGATAAGTGACTTAGGTCTAGTAAGACTCAACGGCAACACTATTCCATTGACCATGACATGCCTGGGAGGGGAAATGTCCTGCACTCTCATTTATAAAGCTGGATAGTAGACTAAAAAGGATCTCTCTCTATCTATGGAAGTCTTCTTTTAAAAATGTTCCCCCTATCCTCGTACTCAGCTACGACTAAAATCTAGAGCGGTTCCATTGCTTTTTCTTTAAGAATACGTTCTATCATCCTTCTTGTCAGATGCTCCTGCTGGCAGCCACCCAAATCTATCCGATTTATAATCCTGACACCCTTCTACACAGAAAATTACCAATCTGGAGGGTTTTTTTTGTTGCTGATGTGTGTACTTTTTTGCTGCCTTGTGCACTGTTTGCCGTATCGTTACCAACACAATGCTTCAGCATGTGGGTGGAGTCCGGGTGTGATACGCCTGACCTTGGTCTACATTACAGTACGTGTTGATGTATGTTAAACAGTTTACTCTGAAACAGAGTGACATTTGTAATCATCGGCATGGTTTCAACTCCTTGTCTTTCTCTTTTTATCTGTCTGTTGAAGCTTTGTCTCTCATTATTATCTGTCTTGCTTCCCCTTCTTTCTCTTTATCTCTCTATTTTTGCTTGTCATATTCACACTGTCTATCCTTCATGCTCTTTGTTTCTCTCTTGTCTTTCTTTACCGCTCCACCATGCTCTTTCTTTGTCTCTCTGTCCCTCTCCTTTACTCTTCCTCTCTCATTCTCTTTCTTTGCCTCTCTGTTTTATTTGGCTCCTCACTTTCTTTTCTCTCTGTCTCTCTCATACCGTCTTTCTTTCACTTGTTCTGTCTCATGCTCTTTTGCTCTCATCCCTTCTCTCTCTCTCTCCCTCTCTCCCTCTCTCTCCCTCTCTCCCTCTCTCTCTCTCTCTCTCTCCTCTGCAGTGGTTCTATGCAGTATCCTCTGGGGGAGGTGCAGCTCACTATCAGACACAGTTCTCAAAGAAACAAGCTTATTGTTGTGGCACATGCTTGCCGGTGAGAGAACACTCTCTCTCTCTCTCTCTCTCTCTCTCTCTCTCTCTCTCTCTCTCTCTCTCTCTCTCTCTCTCTCTCTCTCCCTCCCTCTCTCTTTCTCTCAATTTGATCTGTGTTCATGAAAAAGTCAGAGAAAGTTCAGTGCAGCAATTCTCAGCTCCCACACAGCAGATCATTAAGAATTTGTGCTGATACTCTGATACCATGGAAACATATATACATGAAAATGTCTTCTTGGTAACAGGGTACCAGCCCTTTATAAGCTGGCTTCTTTATAAGCTGACTCTCATAAGACTTTTTATCTCTATGTTGATAAAAAAAAGTTAAAGCTTTACCTCTGACTGTTACAAAGTGCTGACACTGGAGACTCCTTCTATAAATGTTAAATAAATAACATATATTCTTGCAGTAATCTGATCTCATTGGGGAAAGACGGCTCGGACCCTTACATCCGTCTCTACCTGCTGCCAGATAAGAGCCGGAGCGGCCGAAGGAAAACTAGTACTGTGAGAAAGAATCTCAACCCGATCTATGACCAGTCGTAAGATAACACACACACACACACACACACACACACACACATACATAATTCTTTATTCCGAAATTCCCATTCCCACTTGTACATGTTAATGTGAATTGTGTGTGTGTGTGTGTCGGTGTCGGTGTGTGTGTTTTGTTTGTGTGTGCAGTTTTGAGTTCAATGTGTCGGCGGTTGAGCTGCACAGGAGGACCCTGGATGTAGCAGTTAAAAATGCAGGGGGACTGCTATCCAAAAATAAAGGTCTGCTGGGCAAGGTAGACAAGCAGATACAAACACACACACACACACACACACACAGAACCATACACACACACAAACAAACACACACTTCTAGTTGTGAAAACTGTGTTTTCCAAGTCAAATCAAGAAGCTTTTATTGTCATTTCAACCATATAGCTGGCGCAGAACTACGACTTGTTTTATCTTTTGTCCTGCACTGTCTATTTGTCCTGCACTGTCTATTTGTCTTTTGTCTCACACTGTGTACACCAGGTTGCACAGATGCACTTTGTGAGACTAGGACTGCTTACTAAGTCCTTAGCTCTGCTGTGCCAACCAGTATAAATACTGTATGTTCAATATTGCGTGCACAGAAATACTGGAATGGACACTTAATATAGCAGCAGCAGTTATATGAGGTATTGCAATGTATTGTGCAATACAGCAAGGTGCAAGACTGCATGTGCAAAAGGCTAAAACAGTGTGTAAAACAGCATGTAAACAGTTTGATATGGTGGTGCGGTGGACATGGATGTATAATTGAAGAGTGTGTATTTAGTTTATGCAGACAATGCAGTCCATACAGATGATGTGCGTGTGTGTGTGTGTTTTGGTCAGTACAGTTCATTTATTGAGGAGTCTGATGGCTTGTGGAAAGAAACTGTTACAACTGGTCGTGAGGACTGCTTCGGTACCTTTTTCCAGATGGCAGGAGGTTGAAGAGTGTGTGTGAGGGGTGTGTGGGATCATCCACAATGACCACAAGTGTCCATGATGGAGGGAAGAGAGACTCCAATGATTTTCACAGCTGTCCACACTATCTGCTGCAGGGTCTTGCGATCCGAGATGTGATAGGGGCATTTGGTAGACTAGTGGTTAAGGTGTAGGGCTACCAATCAGAAGCTTGTGAGGTCGATCCCAGGTTCACCAAGCTGCCACTGTTGGGCCCCTAAGACCCTTAACACTCAATTGCTTAGCTGTATTAAAAAAAGAGATAATCTAGAAGTAGACGCTGCTGGACTTCCTTGGTGATGAAGCTGGTGTTGAGTGACCAGGTGAAGAAATTTGGTGCTCTTGGCGATCTCTACAGATGATCCGTCAATGTTCAGCGGAGAATGGTTGCTCTCCTGAAGCCAATAAACATCTCTTTAGTTTTATCAACATTCAGAGACAGGTTGTTGGCTCTACACCAGGCAGTTAGCTGTTGCACCTCCTCTCTGTATGCTGACTCGTCGTTCTTGCTGATGAGACCCAACAAGGTTGTGTCATCTGTGAACTTGATTGTAGGAGCCAAATCGAGCTTTGTGCTAATTCCATGTTTCTTTCTTGGGAATAGTTGATAGTTTCTTTCTTGTGAATGATTATGTGGCCATAGGGCTGTCTACCCCACCTAGAGGACAGTTGGGAGCAAAGGTGAAGCCCAAGGGGAAAGGCCTTAAAGACAGGAAGTGACAGAATCTGGGTGTGGCTGAGAGGGCAAACAGTCTTTTGACCGTGTGGTGGTGTGCCATATAAGAGACTGCTTTAATTTAATTGTATATTTTTATTTTACTTCAAGTTTTCTGTAACATTACAACATCAATAAAAGGTCATTGGACAAACTGGATCAACCTCTATTCCTCATCTACACAACTGCACACGTCAAGATATATCCAGCTCAGCCACTAGTATTAGCAATTCAGGGAGCAAAGGAACGACCAGAAAAGGCTGATACATTGATGATATAGTTTGATCCGTGCATTGTCAGAGTCGGAGATCGTGATTCAGCAAGGTGAACAGCAATGGACTGAGCACGCAGCCCTGAAAGGCTCCAGTGCTCAGTGTGATGGTGCTGGAGATGCTGCTCCCGATCCGGACTGACTGAGGTCTCCCAGTCAGGAAGTCCAGGATGCAGTTGCAGAGGGAAGTGTTCAGTCCCAGCAGGCTCAGCTTCTCAGTCAGGTGCAGAGGGATGATTGTATTGAATGCTGAACTAAAGTCTACAGCATTCGTATGTACCTGTCTTTATTGTCTAGGTGGGTGAGGGCTAAATGAAGGGCCGTGGCAATGGCATCGCCCATGGAGCGGTTTGGACGTTACAAAAACTGCATGAGGTCCAGAAAGGGTAGTAACTGGGTCTTGATGTGCCTCATGACGAGCTTCTCGTAGCACTTCATTACAATGGGTGTGAGTGCGGTGGGATGAGAGTCGTCGAGGCAGGACTCTGCAGACTTCTTTGACACAGGGAAGATAGTGATTTTCTTGAGGCATGTAGGTACAATAGTGCCGTTCAGGGAAATGTTGAAGATGTCTGCTAGCTGTTCTGTACATTCCCTGAGTACCCTGCCAGCAATGTTGTCTGGTTTAGGAGTCAAACAGTAATCCCTCCCTCCCAGTCAAACCTGTCAGATATTCATATCCTTGTGAAGACTTTTGACATTTTTCCTACCATAACAACACCCAACACACACACACACACACACACACACACACACACACAAAGACACATTAGTACTGTTTCTTTTCTAGTATCAGTATTATTGTTTCTTTTTTCATTCTTCTTCTACTTAAACCCTTAGTTTAACCCCTGTCCTTTAACCCCAACCCCTGTCCTTTAAACCATATCCCTGTTCTATGAACCATGTGCCCTATACACTAACCCCTAACCCCTATCCAGTAACCCCAAACCCCTCTATCCTTTAACCCATATCCTTCAACCCCTAATCCCATCTCCTATCCTTTAACCCTAACCCATTTTTATCATCTAAACCGTATTCCATATCCTTTAACCCTAACCTTATTTCTAAATCCTCTAAACTGTATCCCCTATCATCTCACCGAAAAACCCCTATTCCATATCCTCTAAACCCTATAGAAACACAAGTCCTAACCCCTAAACCCTAGCCTTTAACCACTAACCTTTAACCCCTAACCCCTATTCTATATCATTTAAACACATCCTAGTTCACTAACCTTTAATCCCTATCTCTTTCCTCCATGTACTAATCCTCCTAACCTCTATCATTTTAACCTTATCCCCATCCTCTCTCTTCTAACCCCTGACCCCTAAACCTTAATCCCCATCCTCTCTCTTCTAACCACTGACCCCTAAACCATATCCCCCATCCTCTCTCTTCTAACCCCTGACCCCTAAACCTTATCCCCATCCTCTCTCTTCTAACCCCTGACCCCTAAACCTTATCCCCATCCTCTCTCTTCTAACCCCTGACCCCTAAACCATATCCTCTCTCTTCTAACCCATGAACACTAAACCTTATCCCCTATCCTCTCTCTTCTAACCACTGACCCCTAAACCTTATCCTCTCTCTTCTAACCCCTGACCCCTAAACCTTATCCCCTATCCTCTCTCTTCTAACCACTGACCCCTAAACCTTATCCCCTATCCTCTCTCTTCTAACCACTGACCCCTAAACCTTATCCCCTATCCTCTCTCTTCTAACCACTGACCCCTAAACCTTATCCCCTATCCTCTCTCTTCTAACCACTGACCCCTAAACCTTATCCCCTATCCTCACTCTTCTAACCACTGACCCCTAAACCTTATCCCCTATCCCCAAGGTTAAAAGTCTCTCTGTTTCCCCTCTCTGTATTGTTGCTGTGTAGTTGATACATGTGTCACTTTCTCATAGGTTCTTGTGGATTTGGGAAGTGAAGAGATTTCTAAAGGATGGACTCGATGGTAAAAGACACACACACACACACACACACACACACACACACACACACACACACACACACACACACACACACACATTTGTATATTCACCTACAGTATATAAAATATTCATATTCCAGCAGTGGAAATATGAAACTGTGTCTTTAAATAGAACAATATTTTAAACTTTATTATCTCTCTCTCTCTCTCTCTCTCTCTCTCTCTCTCTCTCTCTCTCTCTCTCTCTCTCTCTCTCTCTTTTCTAAGGTATGATCTGAGTGCAGATGGATCTTACTGATGGTGTGATAGCATGATTAAAAAAGATGAAACTGTGAACGTCAATGAAACCAGGCTAATGAAACCAGGCTGCTTCTGCTGGGACTCCACACACACACACACACACACACACATTTATATATATATATATATAGATAGGATTGACAGAGTGTGTGTGTGAGCGTGCATGTCATTGCCTTCTCTTACAGTAACTAATATAATTTCTATTCCATTTGAATAAAAATAATTTTTCTCGCACTTTCAAGCAACACACAAATTATAAACATATGTACACATTCTATGTACATTTTACACACATTCTATACACACTCTACACAAAAAGGCCCACACTCTATAAACAAATGCACATTTTACACATGCTCTACACACATGACGTGAGCAGGCTTGGGCATGGCATGAGCATTCATTCATTCATTCATTCATTTTCTACCGCTTATCCGAACTACCTCGGGTCACGGGGAGCCTGTGCCTATCTCAGGCGTCATCGGGCATCGAGGCAGGATACACCCTGGACGGAGTGCCAACCCATCACAGGGCACACACACACTCTCATTCACTCACTCACACCCTCACACACTACGTACAATTTTCCAGAGATGCCAATCAACCTACCATGCATGTCTTTGGACCGGGGGAGGAAACCGGAGTACCCGGTGGAAACCCCCGAGGCACGGGGAGAACATGCAAACTCCACACACACAAGGCGGAGGCGGGAATCGAACCCCCAACCCTGGAGGTGTGAGGCAAACATGCTAACCACTAAGCCACCGTCCCCCATTACACACAAGGAAGTCTAAATGGAAATTTACACAAATTCAAGAGAACACAGACATTTTTTTTTTAAAATGCTTACACACACACACACACACACACACACACACACACACACACACACACACACACACACACAATCCATTCATTTACATTCACCAGCTGTTGATGTGCTGCTATTAATAAAATCACACCGAATGACAAGTGAACACGTGTATGTGCCCACACGTGTGTGTGTGTGTGTAAGAGAGAGAGAGAGAGAGAGAGTTACACACTGACTTCGTCGAGTGCCTCGATCTGACAGCGAGCGGCATTCTTACTGCTCCATGTACATCAGAAATCTTGGAAGTTTTGATTTTGAACTCTTATTTTTTTGTACTTGGGTTTTGTTGTCTTGAGAAAATGTAGCCTTCTTAATGAAGATGAACAACAAACAAAACACAACACTGCTGGCCAAAGACGAGAGCATTCAAAACCAGAAAACCACGGAAAGACTGTACATATGTTGGAAATTTTAATGATTGTGGATTTTCATGTTCTGCTGTGTTTTTTTTAATGCATATTATTATTATTATTATTATTATTATTATTATTATTAAACGCTTGTTCTACTTGACCATGACACTTCTGTATATGACCTTTAAAAATCTATGAGATGGAGGAAGATTTTATTTTTAAAGCATCTTATTTTACATTAAGGTTACGATGACATTCTGAAGGAAGAAAAAAATATATACGAAAATGATATTTATTAAAGTTAAAAAAAAACAGGGAATATTTATTCTTGTTTTGTTCACATGTATTTATGAATTAAAGTCATGAACTATTTTTTGAACGAAAAAGAAAATTCATCTGCTTTTTAAATCGATGCTTATATCGGGTTGAAGGAAAGTTCTAGTTTCACGTCTATGCTTAAAAGGTAAGAAACAGTGATAGAACACACACACACACACACACACACACACACACACGTATGCAAGTGCAGCATTTGACTGAAGCACTGTGAAGCATTGTGGTGGTAGTATTGTCCTGAGCATCATCCCTGACCTCTTGGTCGGTTGTTTGACTAATCCGCATGGCCATGTTGCTAAGCGAGAAGTATTTGTAGGTCAAAAGAGCGAAGTTTAATGACTCGAAGGTTCCTGCTATCCCATAATTCTCTGCACTAACATCCTCCATGAAGCACAAACAGTTTATGCTTTTAAAATGTAACCCCTGAACCCACTGAGGGCTCACCATCAAATCTCTCTAACACATACAGTAGAGACCAAAAGTTTGGACACACCTTCCAAAAGTTTGGACACACCACCTTTTCAACAGGACAAAGACCCCAAACACACCTCCAGGCTGTGTAAGGGCTATTTGACCATGAAGGAGAGTGATGTGGTGCTGCACCAGATGACCTGGCCTCCACAGTCACCAGACCTGAAACCGATCGAGATGGTTTGGGGTGAGCTGGACCACAGAGTGAAGGCAAAAGGGCCAACAAGTGCTAAGCATCTCTGGGAACTCCTTCAAGACTGTTGGAAGACCATTTCAGGTGACGACCTCTTGAAGCTCATCAAGAGAATGCCAAGAGTGTGCAAAGCAGTAATCAGAGCAAATGGTGGCGACTTTGAAGAACCTAGAATATGACATATTTTCAGTTGTTTCACACTTTTTGTTATGTACTGTATATAACTCCACACGTGTTCATTCATAGTTTTGATGCCTTCAGTGTGAATATACAATTTTCATAGTCATGAAAATAAAGAAAACTCTTTGAATGTGTCCAAACTTTTGCTCTGTACTGTATATAACTGTAATAACACACAAGTATACAAACACCCTTTTCACAAGGTGACTAATAATAATAATAATAATACTAATAATAATACTACTACTACTACTACTACTACTACTACTACTACTACTACTACTAATAATAATAATAATAATAATAATTAAATATACAAGCTGAAAGCATGGGCTCAGTATAAAAAAACAGAAAACTGACTTCCTGTCTGGAATATGCTTATTTGTGTTTGGAAGGTCTTCCTGTCACTCACAGCCTAGTGGTTAAGGTGGAAGTTCATGAGTTTGAATCCCAGGTCCAACAAGCTGCTGCTTCTGCTGGGCCCCTGAACAAGGCCCTTAAACCTCAGTTGCTCAGTTGTATAAATTTAAATAAAATGTAAGTCACTTTGGATAAAGGATAAAGGATAAAGTCACTTTGGATAAAGGATAAAGGATAAAGGATAAAGTCACTTTGGATAAAGGATAAAGGATAAAGTCACTTTGGATAAAGGATAAAGGAGGTAATTGTATGGTATCTCCCGGGGCGGGGCTTAATATAAATATGAGCAGGAATGTAGGATGTGCTTAAGTAAAATAAACCATTCAAATATAGAATCTGACTGATTAACATTTAGATATGCAATAAACAAACAGACAAACAGACAAACAAACAAACAAACAAACAAACAAATAAATAAATAAATCTACTGCAACTTGAATTTGTGTGAGCCTTGAAACTCTTTTCACTTTAACTTTAACTGCAGACATGACAATGATGATGA
>NC_062518.1:46997486-47004986 GCF_022655615.1 Tachysurus fulvidraco
AGCCTTGTTCGAGTGCATGGCATCATCAAAAATGAAAATTATGTTGACATTTTGAGGGATAATATGCAGAAATCTGCTCGTAGTCTAGCCTTAGGTCGTCACTGGGCCTTTCAACAAGACAATGATCCAAAGCATACATCGTAATTGGTCCAACAGTTCCTGAAGGATACCAAAACCAAGGTCCTGGAGTGGTCTGCATAGAGCCCAGACCTCAATCCTATTGAGAATCTGGCGAGTGCTCAAAGTGAATGTCCATGCTCGGAAACTACACAATTTGGACCAGCTGGAGCAATTTGCAATGAAAGAATGGGCTAAAATCACTCAGGAGACCTGTGCCAACCTAGTAAAGAACTACTCTAAGAGGTTGTTGTCAGTTGTGGCACCGAAAGGGTACACTATTGACTATTAATGACCAGGGGGCTAATAATTTTGGACGTTTCATTTTTGCCCTGTCTTGTTTCAACTCACTATTTCAATTAAAAATCCTAATCAAACTTAGTGGACATTTTGTCTTTGTTAAGAGTTTTGTCCAATTTCATAAGGGGGCTAATAATTTTGGCCTCAACTGTATACACACACTTATACACGCACCTATACACACACATTCATGCACCTATACACACATACTCATACATATACACACACCTATACACACACATTCATGCACCTATACACACATACTCATACATATACACACACCTATACACACACATTCATGCACCTATACACACATACTCATACATATACACACACCTATACACACACATTCATGCACATATACACACATACTCATACATATACACACACCTATACACACACATTCATGCACATATACACACACCTATACACACACATTCATGCACCTATACACACATACTCATACATATACACACACCTATACACACACATTCATGCACATATACACACATACTCATACATATACACACACCTATACACACACATTCATGCACATATACACACACCTATACACACACATTCATGCACCTATACACACATACTCATACATATACACACACCTATACACACACATTCATGCACCTATACACACATACTCATACATATACACACACCTATACACACACATTCATGCACATATACACACATACTCATACATATACACACACCTATACACACACATTCATGCACATATACACACATACTCATACATATACACACACCTATACACACATTCACACATACATACACATGTACACATACATGCATATACATACATACATACATACATACACATACATATGCACACATACATATGCACACACATACCTACACACACATTCATACCTATACACATATATACACATACATATGCACACTCCTATACACACATACATAACTATACACACAAAAACACACACCTATACACACACTTACACACACACACACACGCATATATATATATATATATATATATATATATATATATATATATATATATATATATATATATATATATATATATACACACACACACACACACACACACACCTATATATACACACAAACATACATACATACTGTACATACACACACACATGCATACGTACATACAGACATACACATACATACATCATTATTAAGGGAAAACAAAATCCAAACCTGATGAGATGGCCCTGTTTTGTTTTCCCTTAATAATAAAAACCTTCATTTAAAAACTGCATGTTGTGTTTACTTCTGTTATCTTTGACTAATATTTAAATTTGTTTGATGATCTGAAATATTAAAGTGTGACAAACGGGCAAAAAAAACAAACAAACAGCACTTTCACACCACTGTACATACATACATACATTATTAATACTTTCTATACTTATTTTTAAATGTGTATACTTTAGAGTGGCTTGTTTGTGTTTGTTTACACAGATTAGGTTTGTTGAGTTATGCTTATTTAGAATGCCCAGTACACACTTTTCTTATCCCGGTGTGATGATGTCACTTCCTGTGCTGCAGATTCTGTCATATCTGCACAAGCAGAAGTTCAGGCAGGGTGTGGACGAGATGCTGCATCGCCTCTACATGCCCATCCTGTGGAAAGCTCTGAAGGTAGATGACAAGTGAAGCTCATCACATCACGGCACAACAGCAACACATAACACTGTAACCGTAGTGTGTGTGTGTGTGTGTGTGTGTGTGTGTGTGTGTGTGTGTGTGTGTGTTGTAGTCGGTGAACGCAGAGGTTCGAGCGAACGCCACCCTTCTTTTCACCGAGGCGTTCCCCATCCAGGACCCCAACATGAGCAGCGACCGAGTGGACGAACTGGTGCAGAAACAACTCGACACTCTCTTCGTGAGTTTTATCCTCCCGCTTCTCAGTGATGACATCATTTCCTGTCTCTGGCTCCAACATCTGATCGGCAGTCTGTCCATCTTAACAGCACATCCAGGGGGTTTTATCCTTCTTCTCTTCTTCCTCTACTGCTTCTCCATCTCCTCTGATTTCTCTTCTGCCTTTTTCTCTTCTTCTCCTCTATTTGTTCTTCCTCTCCCACCTCTTTTTTTTCATCGTCTTTTTATGCTATTACCTTTCTTATATTTCTCCTGCCTCCTCCTCTTTGTCCACCTCTTCTTTCTATTCTTCTCCTTCACCCTCCTTTCTTCTCTTTTTCTTCTTCCTCCTTTCGTTCCTTCTCATCGTCATCCTCTGCCATTTGCTAGTCGTTCATTCCTCTCTCCTCTCTGCTTTTCTTTTCTCCACTTTCTCTTTTCCTTTTCACCTTACTTCCGTTCTTCTTCTCTTCTTCTGTGGGACAAACAAGGCCGATCCACATAGCGATCCATAATCCAGTCCACATCTTACCATAAACCCCTGACAACTTCAGTCTGTAACTGAGTGAGAAAATAACATCTGTTTGTTGGAGCAAAATGTTGTTTGTTTGGATGTATTTTAGCGTGTGTGTGTGCAGGCACTGCTGGAGGACATGAACCCATCAGTGCGCTGTGCAGCCGTGTTAGGAGCGTGTTCAGTGTTGTCTCGGTGTTGGGAGCTCCTGCCCTCCTCTATTATCACTGACCTGCTGAAGAAGCTGCTGGAGCTCGCCACAGACAGCAGCAGCCCCGACTGTCGCTGTGCTGTCTTTATGGTCTCTCTCTCACTCACACACACACTCTCTCTCTCTCTCTCTCTCTCTCACTCACACACACACGCACACACACGCACACACACTCTCACACTCTCTCTCTCTCTCTCTCTCTCTCTCACACACACTCACTCTCACACACACACTCACTCACACACACACTCTCTCACACACAATAATTACAGAACATTAGTAATTAAAAAGTGTCATAGTTCTATTTCACACAGGAAAATCTCTATAAAAATATTATTATGAATGAAATTGGAAAGTATAAAATAACCTCAATAATAAAGTGATTAGGTTTTTATTTTATGTGGTTATTATTATTTGGTTTTTGCTGCCAGCTTTTGGTGTTATTTTCAGAGCAATATATTATAACATTTATAAAGATGTATATACATGTATAATGTTTTTGTTTCTGTTTATAGCTCTTGTACTATTTCGAATTCTAATTTAAGTTTTGCTTTTTTTTTCTTCAACCTATACACTTTTATGTCCTTTTTTTTATTTATTCCTGTTCTTTTTTTCATCTCTTCCTCCTCTTCACCTTTTTCGTGCTACTCTTCCTTTTATTTATTTTATTTTCTCTGCTCCTTTTCCTCCTTTTTCCTCTTTATTCTCCTTTTTTTTGGGGGGGGGGGGGGTGGGGTGTCGTGGCCTAATGGTTAAAGAGTCTGACTCGTAACCCGAAGGTTGTGGGTTCGAGTCTCGGGCCGGCCACGACTGCGATGCCCTTGAGCAAGGCACCGAAACCAACCCCAACACCACCCCCCCAACACCACCCCCGCTCCCCAGCCACCGCAGCATAAATGGATGCCCACTGCTCCGGGTGTGTGTTCACGGTGTGTGTGTGTGTGTGTGTGTGTGTGTGTGCACTTTGCATGGGTTAAATGCAGAGAATGAATTCTGAGTATGGGTCACCTTATGTCACGTCGCTTTTTCTTCTAACAGTTGCCTTTCTATTCATTTATTTTTTTTCAAGCGGTAGTAGAAAAAGAATAATGTAATGCACACATGATGACTGTGTGTGTGTGTGTGTGTGTGTGTGTGTGTGTGTGTGTGTGTGTGTGTGTGTGTGCGCATACTCAGTGCCTGTCAATGATTCTGGACAATCGGATGAGCCACCCCCTGATGGAGGAGCTGCTCCCGGCGTTGAAGCTCAGTCTCCACGACACATCAGAGAAAGTGCGCGTGGCCTTCGTTGACCTGCTCCTAAAGATTAAAGCCGTCCGTGCAGCCAAGGTGTGTGAGTGTGTGTGCTCGTGAGTGTGTGTGCTCGTGAGTGTGTGTGCGCGCGAGTGTGTGTGCGCGCGAGTGTGTGTGCGCGCGAGTGTGTGTGCGCGCGAGTGTGTGTGCTCGTGAGTGTGTGTGCTCGTGAGTGTGTGTGCTCGCGAGTGTGTGTGCGCGCGAGTGTGTGTGCGCGCGAGTGTGTGTGCTCGTGAGTGTGTGTGCTCGTGAGTGTGTGTGCTCGTGAGTGTGTGTGCTCGTGAGTGTGTGTGCTCGTGAGTGTGTGTGCTCGTGAGTGTGTGTGCGCGTGAGTGTGTGTGCGCGTGAGTGTGTGTGCGCGTGAGTGTGTGTGCGCGTGAGTGTGTGTGCGCGTGAGTGTGTGTGCGCGTGAGTGTGTGTGCGCGTGAGTGTGTGTGCGCGTGAGTGTGTGTGCGCGTGAGTGTGTGTGCGCGTGAGTGCGAGCGCGAGCGTGTGTGTATGTGTATGTGCGTGCACGTGTGTGTGTATGTGTGTATGTGCGTGCACGTGTGTGTGTATGTGTGTATGTGCGTGCACATGTGTATGAGTGTATGTGAGTGTGCGTGTGTGTGTGCGTGTGTGTGTGCGTGTGTGTGTGTGTGCGTGTGTGTGTGTGTGCGTGTGTGTGTGTGTGTGTGTGTGTGAGAAACAGTAAATGTGTGTAGTTTGATATCTGTGTGTTTGTCTCTGTGCTCAGTTCTGGAAGGTGTGTTCGATGGAGCACCTGCTGAAGCGGTTGGAGCTGGACTCGGTGTGTGTGTCGAAGCGTATCGTGAACCTCCTCTTCACCTCCTTCTTCCCTCTCACTCAGCCCGAGGCCGTGTGGTGCGAGCGCTGCGTTTCCATGATCCAGATGAACCACGGAGCCGCTCGCAAGTTCTACCGCTATGCCTACATGTACACCGCGCCCACCAACATAGGTGTGTGTGTGTCTCTGTGTGTGTCGGTCTCTGTGTGTGTGTGTGTCTCTGTGTGTGTGTCTCTGTGTGTGTGTGTCTCTGTGTGTGTGTGTGTGTGTCTCTGTGTGTGTGTGTGTGTCTCTGTGTGTGTGTGTGTGTCTCTGTGTGTGTGTGTGTGTCTCTGTGTGTGTGTGTGTGTCTCTGTGTGTGTGTGTGTCTCTGTGTGTGTGTGTGTCTCTGTGTGTGTGTGTGTGTCTCTGTGTGTGTGTGTGTCTCTGTGTGTGTGTGTGTGTCTCTGTGTGTGTGTGTGTGTCTCTGTGTGTGTGTGTGTGTGTCTCTGTGTGTGTGTGTGTGTCTCTGTGTATGTGTGTGTCTCTGTGTATGTGTGTGTCTCTGTGTATGTGTGTGTCTCTGTGTATGTGTGTGTCTCTGTGTATGTGTGTGTCTCTGTGTGTATGTGTGTGTCTCTGTGTGTATGTGTGTGTCTCTGTGTATGTGTGTGTCTCTGTGTATGTGTGTGTCTCTGTGTGTATGTGTGTGTCTCTGTGTATGTGTGTGTCTCTGTGTATGTGTGTGTCTCTGTGTATGTGTGTGTCTCTGTGTGTATGTGTGTGTCTCTGTGTGTATGTGTGTGTCTCTGTGTGTATGTGTGTGTCTCTGTGTGTATGTGTGTGTCTCTGTGTGTATGTGTGTGTCTCTGTGTGTGTGTGTGTGTGTGTGTGTCTGTGTGTGTGTGTGTCTGTGTGTGTCTGTGTCTGTGTGTGTCTGTGTGTGTCTCTGTGTGTGTGTGTGTGTGTGTGTGTGTGTGTCTCTCTGTGTGTGTGTGTCTCTGTGTGTGGCGACTCGTATACTAAACGAGGGATTATGGGAAATATCTAGGTTTTTCTGTAAAAATGCCCTTATAAAGAAACCATGGTTGTTTTTGTTTACTTTGTTGTCGACGTAGTGAAGCTGATGCTGATGATCCGTAAGTGTTTGAACGCCTGCATCCAGAAGACGGCAGAAAGCCCAGACGAGTCTGTGTGCAGCAACAAGGAGAACTCGGTACCCTCTCAGTCATCACACACACACACACACACACACACACACACACACACACACACACACCTTTAATATATACACAAACTGTATTAGAGTTGTGTTGTAATCCTAATCATTCCTAACACACACACACAGTTGTGCTATTACACAACAAAGGATTAAAGGTTTTCCTTCATAACGTCGTGTCCACAGGTGCTGGAGGACGTGTTGTCGGTGAAGGACACGACGGTCATGGCGAGTCTGTTGGAGTTGGTGGTTATTCTGTGGAAAAGCGTACAGAAATCCCTGCAGCTCAACCAGGAGGCGCTGCAGTACACCACGGTCAAGTTCGCCTCCGTCCTGCCCGAGTACCTTCGTGTCTTTCAGGTCTGTCTTCATCCTCATCCTCACTAGGGATGAGATTTACTTTGTAAACACTACAAGTCCTTTTGAAGAAGGTTAGCACAGGAGGCGGAGCTTATTTTTTCTGGGTCAGAAGAACTCCCTGAAATGAAGTGTTTATCTATTCAGTTCAGTTTGCGGCTTCACTTCCCCGTGAATCAGAATAAAGAGGACGAGGATGCGATTGATTTAACGTCAGACATCAAGGCCAGAGTTGTTCCAAGGAAAGAGATGAATGTTTCAGGTCACTAGAGGGTGCTGTTCACTCACAGTGCAAATGTACAGCGACAGTTTCCTTATCTTACATGTGGTTGTAGTGTAGATTCATCGTGTGTGTGTGTGTGTGTGTGTGTGTGTGTGTGTGTGTGTGTGTGTGTGTGTGTGTGTGTGTGTGGGACAGGACGAGCGATGTACAGCTGCACTCATCCGCTTGGCGTCTTTACTTCCTGTGTCTGCTGTTCCAGCATTCAGGTCTGTCTGAAGCTCCACTGCGCGCGCACACACACACACACACACACACACACACACACACACACACACACACACACACTCATACTGAACAGATACACACTTGTGCTCACTGCACACACACACACACACACACACACACACACACTCATACTGAACAGATACACACTTGTGCTCACTGCACACACACACACACACACACACACACACACTCATACTGAACAGATACACACTTGTGCTCACTGCACACACACACACACACACACACACACTCATACTGAACAGATACACACTTGTGCTCACTGCACACACACACACACACACTCATACTGAGCAGATACACACTTGTG
>NC_062518.1:47007486-47009986 GCF_022655615.1 Tachysurus fulvidraco
ACACACTTGTGCTCACTGCACACACACACACACACTCATACTGAACAGATACACACTTGTGCTCACTGCACACTCACACACACACACACACACTCATACTGAACAGATACACACTTGTGCTCACTGCGCACACACACACACACACACTCATACTGAACAGATACACACTTGTGCTCACTGCACACACACACACACACACACACACACTCATACTGAACAGATACACACTTGCGCTCACTGCACACACACACACACACACACACACTCGTACTGAACAGATACACACTTGCGCTCACTGCACACACACACACACACACACACTCGTACTGAACAGATACACACTTGCGCTCACTGCACACACACACTCGTACAGAACAGATACAGACTTGCGCTCACTGCACACACACACACACACTCGTACTGAACAGATACACACTTGTGCTCACTGCACACACACACACACACTCGTACTGAACAGATACACACTTGTGCTCACTGCACACACACACACACACACACTCGTACTGAACAGATACACACTTGTGCTCACTGCACACACACACACACACACACACACACTGAACAGATACACACTTGTGCTCACTGCACACACACACACACTCGTACTGAACAGATACACACTTGCGCTCACTGCACACACACACACACACACACACACACTCGTACAGAACAGATACACACTTGCGCTCACTGCACACACACACACTCGTACAGAACAGATACTGACTTGCGCTCACTGCACACACACACTCGTACAGAACAGATACACACTTGCGCTCACTGCACACACACACACTCGTACTGAACAGATACACACTTGCGCTCACTGCACACACACACACTCGTACAGAACAGATACACACTTGCGCTCACTGCACACACACACACTCGTACAGAACAGATACACACTTGCGCTCACTGCACACACTCTCCTCTGTCCTTTTTGTGACAGGAGTAAAGTATCAGCCCAGCTGAAGAGGCTGGACAGCGGCTCGCCCGTGTCTCTGTACAGTCAGCTGATCGAGTGTGTGTGTGGATGGGGACAGCTGAGCCACGTGCTGGAGCTGGCAGTGCTTTGGCTCACAGAGGCCACGCCCCTAAAGACGGTACACACTAAACACACAACTGTGTTTACACTTCTGTATAAAGCTGGAGGTGAGATTATTTAATCTCTCTCTCTCTCTCTCTCTCTCTCTCTCTTTCTGTATGTCTCCTCTCGCTCTCTCCCCTCTCCCTCTCTTTAGGTGGATGAGAGTGGGCGGGGCTCCCGGCAGGTGCAGTTTGACGAGCCGGAGGTGGAGATGAAGCCGGAGTTGGGGTTGGATTACTTGGAGTACGTGTTGTCGAGGCCTCACATTCGGGACAGTCTGTTGAGTCTGAGTGTGGATCAGCTCACACCCCTCATTACAGCCCTCGCTGCCTGGAAGGTACACACACACACACACACACACACACACACACACACACACAGCTTTACCATTGCGAAAAGAACGCAGTAAATAATGTTAATAACGTAATGCATGATGAAGACTGATGATTAGGGAATTGTGTGTGTGTGTGTGTGTGTGTGTGTGTGTGTGTGTGTGTGTGTAGGAGGTACTGTACTCCTCTCTGACTGAGGGCGAGGTCAATGAAGCAGTTACAGAGACAGCACTCCGAGCTTTTGGCATACACTCTCGTCTCACTGTCCATCTCCAATACAAAGTGAGTCTCCTAACACACACACACACACACACACACACACACACACCTCATCTCTGGCAGTCTGTCTGTCTCTCTCAATCTGTTTGTCCATCTGTTTGTCTATTGATCCGTCCTCCTGTTTGTAAATCCAACCCTTTTATTCTCTTGTCCGTCGGTCTGTCTGTCCATCTGTGTTTTTGTCAGAATCTTGTCAAGAAACCTCTGTATGTCCGTTTGTGTTTCAGCCCTGTCTTACTGTCCATCTCTGTCTCATCCGTCTATCTGTCTGTCTGTCTCTCAAAGCCGTCTGTCTGACGCTACCACTCCGTTAGTGTCACAACATTTCCATCACACTTCCTTCTTTTCTCATGTCCGTCTGTCTGTCTGTCTGCCCGTCTGTGTCAGATCCCATGTCTGTGTGCCTTTCTTTCTGTCAGATCCCATGTCTGTCTGTCTGCCCTTCTGTCTGCCCGTCTGTCTGTCTGCCCGTCTGTCTGTCTGCCCGTCTGCCCGTCTGTCTGCCCATCTGTCTGCCCGTCTGTCTTCCCATCCATATGTCCGTCTGTCTGCCCATCTGTCTGTCTGCCCATCTGTCTGTCTGTCTGCCCATCTGTCTGTCTGTCTGCCCGTCTGTCTGTCTGTCTGCCCGTCTGTCTGTCTGTCTGCCCGTCTGTCTGTCTGTCTGCCCGTCTGTCTGTCTGTCTGCCCGTCTGTCTGTCTGCCCATCTGCCCGTCTGTCTGCCCGTCTGTCTGTCTGTCTGTCTGCCCATCTGTCTGTCTGTCTGTCTGCCCATCT
>NC_062518.1:47014986-47027486 GCF_022655615.1 Tachysurus fulvidraco
AGTTCAGCGCTCTTCTGAAGGGAATCGGTGTGTCGGTGCACAGACAGATCCTGCAGCACTACGGCGTCACGGCAGACGAGTCGGCACACAGGTCACACACACACACACACACACGTCACTAAACCTTCCTGTACACTGTATATGAGATTCAGATCAGTATTACACAAGTGCAGTATAAAGGGTATAATATAGACTTTATATAATAAAGACTGGTTAAACTAAAACAAGTCCAACCTGTGTGTTTTGTCCTGTATTGACATTCTTTCTCTGTCTCTCTCTGTCCAGGTTTATCTACGAGAACGCAGTGGGGACGCTGAACGAGCTCCTGATGCCCTGAATCTGTCCGTCATCTCTTTTATAGGATCTCTCCTTTTGACTTTTTTCTGCTCACACTTTTATACAAACGTTCTGTTCTGTCTTCTTTCCACCGTGTCTTCATTACACAGCACTTGTCTACGTGTCGTTTTGCTGAAATTGGGGAATAAAACAATGCCATTGTGTATAAAGACTGAAACGTAGCTCAATCACGTGAAGCGTGGAGCTGAACGACGATACCGGATCCAAATCTCGGAGGTCTTACAAGTTTACAGCTTGGCTTTAACTTTTACGGCTCTTTCGCCCGTCGCCATGGAGATTCCACAGACACCTGATAAAAGTATAAAAATTTCATTTGCCGAAAAAATGAAAGGAAACAGGACACACACTTCCTTATATAATAAGTGCTGTATAACGGCTTCTCCGCCACAGCCAGAGGGATTCAGATCCATATAGATCCATATTACGCCTGTGTATCCAACTAGATCTCTGGTAAAAAGCCTTTTGGGCTTCAGTTCACTAGTTTTATCTGAATATCGGACTTTTCTCTTTATCTACTGCACTATATGTCGAAGACGAAGAATTAAAAGCTTCTACATTCAGCATGTCCTTATGTTTATATTCATATCACAGCTTTTTATTAATGCATTAAAATACTTTGTTAATTTCATTCAGTGATAAATAAAAAAGGACGTGTTTTTGAGCTTCAAACCCATAGAAAAACAACAATGCTACACATTTATTCTCAGCTGATCAATGTGGTTTATGAATATGCATGAATATGCAAAGTAGGAGCCACCCAACTACATGGCCCTGCCTTCCCTCGTAGCACAGTTCAGTTGGAGACACGACTAATAAAGAGCTTCACACCGGTTTATAAAGTCATCAAATAAAACCATCCATCACTGAAACTGGTTATTGTCCTGTAACAGCAGTAATGTTACACTGGAGCTGTGTGTGTGTGTGTGTGTGTGTGTGAGAGAGAGAGAGAGAGAGAGAGAGAGACATGGTGGTCAGTGGAAAGCCAGGTCACAGGGCGAGTCACACTCGCCACGAGTGTAGATTATTTCTGGCAGGTGTTTAGTGAGCCAGGCCTTAGTGACCCTCAATCTCTCTCTCTCCCTCTCCCTCTCCCTCCCTCTCTCTCTGTCTCTATATATGGCAATAGGTAGAGATGCTACTAGATGAACTACATATATACTTGTGTGTGTGTGTGTGTGTGTTTTTTGGTCCCGAACCATTAAGTCTTCTTTGGAACAGATGAGTAACTTATAAATCCAAATAAAGCTTTTATTTATTCTTTTATTTCAAATAAAAAGGCACACACAAGTAATGACTTTAATTAATTTGTTCATTAAAATGAGATACTTGTCATTTATTTACATAAAATTAATTTATTTAGCAAAGCTAGAAACTCTAAAGCTCAAGTCAGTGATCACACTTCTTTTTTTTTAATACGCCGATAAATCTGTCTATTGTGATTTATTCTATTCTTTAATATACTCAAGTAAAACAACTTTTTTCTTTTAATGTAATTAAATCGCCATAGAAATCTTATTAAAATGGATAGAATTATTTCTATGTACTGAAAAAAAAAACGTTTTCATTCCGTCATAAAGACAAAAATACATCTATTGAATAAACCAGAAACTTGTGTGTGTGTGTGCGTGCGCGCGCGTGCGTGTGTGTTGGTACATGTGTTAGTAAGGGTGTGTTGGTTAGGTGACGTCACCAGGCTGAGAGAGAGAGAGAGAGAGAGAGAGTGAAGGGGCGTGGCTGTGCTGGTGGTCGCTGTCCGTGGTACTGAATCCGCGCGCTGACCGGACAGACCGAGAGAGAGCGCGAGAGAGTTCAGTATCTCTGTCCGTCTCATTAAGTCTGTGTCTTCCTCTTCATCCTGTCGGAGTGAGTGTGTGTGTGTGTGTGTGAGTTTGTGTGTGTGAGTGAGTGTGTCTCCGTTACCGGGACACGGCGGCGCGGTCGGTGGAGCAGGATAGCAGGATGGATACCAGGGTTCCGGTGTCTGTGCTCCGGTTTACGCTGCTGCTGCTGATCCTCCACCTGAGCGCCGCAAGCACCAAACACGGTCAGTTCCTCCTCACTGGACTTCCTTTATCTAGCGGAAATCACACAGGACACACACACACACACACACACACTCACGCCTGCATACATGCTGCATGCCTGTGCATGTGCGTATTCGCGTGCGTGTGTGTACTGTACGTTAGCGCTCGTGCATGCTGTTGTCTCCGTAATGTATTCAGTGTTCAGAACTGATTTTTATTCCAGATTAAAATCTGAAACGTGGAAATGAAACGGGCAGCTTTGCCTATTGTCACGACTTCACAAACAAACAGCATGGGCTGTTTTCAGTGGTTCCAAACCTCACCTCATCCACTACATAGTGCATTCAGAATGAATAAATAAATAAATAAATAAACAAACAAACACATACATACATACATACATACATACATATATATTTTGGGTCCTTAAAGAAGTACCGTGCTGAGCTACACTCTGTCTGTCCTGTCAATCACAGTCACACGAGCCAATCGTGAGAGTCTGTGAGCTCAGGGATGAGGAAGAGGGCAGAGCGCTTCAGTCTGATTGTGTAACAGTTCACTGGTCATATGAGCACTGGCTGGGGATTAGTCATAATGTACATGGGAATAAACACAGGGATTATTGTTTCTGTCAAGTCATGTGATCAAGTCATGTGGTCAAGTCATGCGGCTTAAACTAATGATAAAGAAGTGAAAGATACTCAGTGAAGATGGAAAACATGAAGTTCCTTTATACCAGAGAGAGGAAGGTAGGACAGGAAGAGGAAGAAAAAAGTGAAGACGGAGGAAGAAGTCAAAGAAGAACAAGAACAAGAAAAGGAAGAGAAAGAGGAAGAAGAAGAAGAAGAAGAGGAAGAAAAACAAGTAGAGGAAGAAGAAAAGGAAGAGAGGAGAAAATGGATGAAAAACAAACAAAAGAAAAAGAGGAGGAGGAGGAAGAAGAAAAAGAAGAAGACAGAAAGAGGAAGAAGATGAAGATGGATTGCGAGAACAAGAAAAGGAGGAGGGAAGAAAGATAGTGGAGAACAAGGAAAGAGGAGAAGATCAAGGAAGAAGCACAACAGAAAAATAGAAGAAGAGAGAAAGAAAAAGAGTCTGAAGATGAACAGAAATAAAAAAGGACAAAAATGAAGAAGTTGATGATCAGCTGAACTCCTGCAGCTTCAGACAGAATCACTGAGCATCTCTGAGCCGCTGGAACTCACCTGCGTTCACCTGCACTGCTCTCCTGCTTCACTTAGCTCCACCCCTTTTTACTCAAAAACACTCAACTTACCACTTCGACGTGCAACTTTTTCTTTCACACTTAAAAAAAAAAAGGGTTTTCACGTGTGCACACGTCCCTCGTCATCCAGCAGCTTCCTGTAGATTCACGTGAAACACGTGCAAGTGGCTGGGAAAAGATAAAACACTTACATTTCATTTAATTCATGGATGTTTGGTGTATTTTATGTACTTTATGGTAGAAGTGTGAGACTGGTGGATGTGTGTGTGTGTGTGTGCGTGTGTGTGTGTGTGTGTGTGTGTGTGTGTGTGTGTGTGTGTGTGTGTGTGTGTGTGTGTGTGTGTTTGTGTGTGTGTGTCCTGCCAACTAGTGTAGTGTGAAGATGATTCATAATGTTTCACACACACACACACACACACACACACACACACACACACACACACACACACACACACTGACTCATGTTTGTGAAAAGCAAACACTTATTCCGGTTCATTTAAGCTATTTTAACCAACAATCAGGTTTTTTTGTGTCGATTTTCTTTTGTTTGTGTACACGTGTACAAAGGTGTGTGTGTGTGTGTGTGTGTGTGTGTGTGTGTGTGTGTGTGTGGTGACGATGTCTTGCTTCACGTCTCAGAACGTTCAAATCATTTAGAAAGATCACAGACGTCTCAGAAACGTCGTGGCTGTGATTGGAAGCTTCTGAGCTTCCCTAAAAAAAAAAGGGTTAAGTTCTGCCTTCTGATTGGTCAGAATCCGGTGTTTAGTTTTTCTATAACGGCAGCTCTGACAGTAGGTAGGTTTTTATGTAATCGTTTCCATAGCAACAGCCTGGTTAAAAAAAAAAACTTGTGTAAATGGTGATCCGTGAGACGTTCAGTTACCGAACGTGGAAGGAAGGAGTCTCCGGTGTCAGACGTCAGTCACGAGGACAGAGGAGTCGACTCCTCTTTGCCTTTTCCATGGCAACGCGAGGCAAGAGAATGAAGAGATAGCTGGTAGAACGAGTGATTCGAGCTGCTAGTACGGAAGTGAGAGCAGGAAGTAAGTTGTTGCACAGAAGTAGAAAAGGATAATAAAAAAAAACACAAGTCGTTATGAAATGAGTGTGATGGAGGAGGAATAAATGCTGAAACAATGATCTCTTCTTCATCACTCCATCACGCTGTAGCTGCTGAAGGACACACAGATTTATTACTCTGATGTAAAGCTTCGTTTCTTTGCTAAAGGACTTTTTAACGGTTTCTTCGGAAGAAGGATTCTGAGTTCTGGGAAACCTTCCTTTGCTAATTGACTGTCATTATATTCGTACAGCTACAGCACAGCTTCTGAAATCGATTTGATCTGAAGGCTCGATAGAAAGTCTCAGAGAACGTTTCCTCAGAGAAGAGGACGAAGAAGAAAAAGGTCTTCTTGCTAATCGCTGGATTAGTCTGGATTAGCTTGTGCGGCACTAGCGTTATGGCGAGCAGGTAATGGGCCGATATTAACTCCAGCAGGAAGGTGAAATGCGCCAGGTTCCCGCTGGCTGTCTGAGTATTGCCTCTACATGCATCATTCAGTTTGGTAGGAGACTGTAAATGAGCTCGCCGTGGAAGCAGGGATGGAGAATTAGAGAGAAAAAAAAGACACGTTTCGGTTAACTCAAACCTCTGAACATAAAGGACAAAGCTTTTGTCCACAGATGGTGAGCTCCAATCAGAACAATGCATGTGAGGGGAGGGGCTTTCATTCCCTTGTCAATCACAGTGACACTAGCCAGTCGTTCGGGTCCTGTGAGCTCATGTATTAGGAAGAAGGCAGACAAAAAAACATTTTTTCTGGTGTCCATGTTGACGACTGAACGTCTTCCTCGTGTCTCACTCCACAGTGGTGTTAATATGAAGCTCAGAATATTTTCAGAGGAAAAAAAAAAAAAAAAAAAAACACTTTTTCTTTTCTCCACACAAATGTTTGTATCTTCATGGAAAATGTTGATATATAAGAATAGACAGAAAAGACACAAACTGATCTAATTCCTCAGCCCCAGTCCTGAAACAGGAAGTAGTGTAGCATGTTGAACAGATCGTGTTATTAATCTGGACACAGAGTCAAGTCACTGACCTAAAGGTCGGATATCTGACCTGGAATCAGAAGCTGTAGCGCTTTCCAGAATCATCCGAACGTGTCGACATCACGGCGTGCGAACAGAAGCCTCGCGTGTTCAGGGGGACCTCACGGGACAATCTGTGCCTGGCAGCGAGATAGAGTTGGCTCGGTTTGGCTGGAACGAGCAAGTTTAATCAGAGAGAGAGAGAGACACGGTGACATGCTGCCAGGCCATCTGTACCACCAGATACTGCGTCTCTCTCTCTCTCTCTCTCTCTCTCTCTCTCTCTCTCTCTCTCTCTCTCTCTCTCTCTCTCTCTTGTATGCTCACGTTTTCCTTTTGTAGCGTTTACCTCAAAGCAACTTGTGTTTATTTGTCGAGCGGAGCGTGAAAGTGCACCTGGAGAGCTCTAGAAAGGAAAACCACCACAGCTTTGTGTCCTGAACGTGACACTCGTGTTCCTTTCATCTGTATCTGTATCTTCACTTTCAGAGCTGATTACCTGTAATTTTCTTATTAGTACAAATAGTCCATGTTAATCTATAAAATGGTGTAAAGTGTATCACATAGCTGAGAAAAACCCTCTCGTGTGTGTGTGTGTGTGTGTGTGTGTGTGTGTGTGTGTGTGTGTGTGTGTGTGTGTGTGTGTGTGTGTGTGTGTGTGTTTACACAAGTCTTCTTCAGTAGACCTGACCCCAAATTTCAGTCTCTACAGAAGACAAAAATTAGGGCAGAATCCATTTAGTTCATCAGATACTTCAGATAACGCACTTTGTTAAGTCTAGAGACTCAATGAGCCCTGAATAAACACTGGAGCTGTAGGAACTCTGTCAAGGGAACAAAGCTTCATGACACAGATACAAACATGGTGGCTTAAAAATTAGAATAAAAATAGAATTCAAAAAATAATTACTTATATATTCTCTATTATCAGGAAAAACGTGCTATAGCGAATAAGCAGCATTAGCATAGCACTAGCTCAGGATTTCTGATCTGAGGTAATAGTAATAGCATCTTCCTGGGGAAGTTGTGGCCTAATGGTTAGAGAGTCTGTCTCCTAACCCTAAGGTTGTGGGTTCGAGTCTCGGGCCGGCCAAGACTGAGGTGCCCTTGAGCAAGGCACCGAACCCTCCAACTGCTTCCCGGGCGCCGCAGCATAAATGGCTGCCCACTGCTGTGTGTGTGTGTGTGTGTGTGTGTGTGTGTGTGTGTGTGTGTGTGTGCAAAGAACAAATTATGAGTATGGGTCACCGTACGTAGTTGTCACTCTCACTTTCTTTCACTAACGAAGGTTCTGAGCTTTTATCACATATCGGTTACCGAAATAAGGAAGTAAACCAACACCTTTATAAACTTTAATAAACAGCCTACTCATGCTAATTCCTGGTTGTGTGATTATTCAAACTAACTCTAATTGACCTCCTCTGATGTCTGTAGGATCTGTGGGCGGAGCTTGGTGAACGTGGGTGGACTTCATGTTGTTGATCTTCCCCTGCTGTACTTAGCCTCTTAGTGGTGTACTGTATGGATACAGATCCCCTAAAGCTAATAATAGATGATGATCACATGACACTACAGACACATAGCTAATGTTAGCTTTATTTCTAGTCTAAAGACACTTCTAAAACTGATTATAATTCCAACACGCAGTGCACTGTGGGTAATGACCCCACATATGACACAAGTATTGGTGTGTGTTGTGTGTTAAACATGACTTTTTGCTGAATTGTGCTCAATGGTCTGAGGTTCTATAGAAAACACAGATTAAACATATTAGGGTTTGGGATGGAGCCCAGATCCTCAAGTGAATTATCCAGGGTTCAGGAGTTATCCAGAGTTCAGGAGTTATCCAGGGTTCAGGAGGTATCCAGGGTTCAGGAGTTATCCAGGGTTCAGGAGGTATCCAGGGTTCAGGAGTTATCCAGGGTTCAGGGGTATCCAGGGTTAAGGAGTTATCCAGGGTTCAGGGGTATCCAGGGTTAAGGAGTTATCCAGGGTTCAGGGGGTATCCAGTGTTCAGGAGTTATCCAGGGTTCAGGAGTTATCCAGGGTTCAGGAGTTATCCAGGGTTCAGGGGGTATCCAGTGTTCAGGAGTTATCCAGGGTTTAGGAGGTATTCAGAGTTCAGGAGTTATCCAGGGTTTAGGAGGTATTCAGAGTTCAGGAGTTATCCAGGGTTCAAGAGGTATTCAGGGTTCAGGAGTTATCCAGGGTTCAGAGTTATCCACAGATCAGAAGTTGTCTGGTGTTCAGGAGTTATCCAGAGATCAAGAGTTATCTGGTGTTCAGGAGTTATCCAGAGATCAAGAGTTATCTGGTGTTCAGGAGTTATGCAAGGTTCAGGAGTTATTCAGGGTTCTGCGTTATCCACAGATCAGGAGTTATCCAGCATTCAGGAGCTATCCGGGGTTCAGGAATTATCTGGTGTTCAGGAGTTATCCAGTGTTCTGGAGTTATCCAGGGTGATCCTCAAGTGAAGTGAGTAGTGATTGGCATCTTACAACATCCCATGATATCACTGCAGCGTCCTACCCAATGATCTACTGTTATCACCTAGATATCTGCACATTGTAGTATACCAGACCCTGTTATATGGCTGTGTGTCATTTTGCTTGCCCTGTCTGTTGCTTTAGGGCTTTGTGAAAAGATTTGTTTTGAAGATAAACAGGGAGTTCAGTCCTTCACTTGGTTGCCAGGACAGAGCAGATCCTTCATTACCTGCACTCCTTAAGGTTTAAGAGACAGAGCATCGACTTGAGCAGGTCTTGCTTCTTTGGATCAGAGCTGGTGGGATGCAGTAATGCCGACCAGAAAGTTTTTTTTCGTCTTGCCACAACAGAAGGAGGTAACATATGTGTTCTGAAAGGTGAGGAAGCATCACACAGACAAATGAGAGAAATTTGTGCTTGTGCTGCATTGACGTACTGGCACTAAACCGACAGCCTGCACCGTCACTCATCGTCTCACACCCTCACTCAAGTCCTTAACAGAACAGTTTCAGAGACAAAGCAACCGTGTGACGTGAGTAGAGAAGTGGAGGAGGAATGAGGTAACAACTCAGCTCAACTGGGAGTGGTGGTCGTGGTGGTGGTGGTGGCTCAAGAACTAAATACTCTGGGTTGTTGGTGTTCAAGCCCAAGTACTGCCCACTACTGGGCCACTGAGCAAGGCCCGTAAGCCTCTCTGCTCCAGGGATGCTGTATCATGACTAACCCTGTACTCTGACCCCAACTGCCAAAGCTGGGATATACAAAAAAAGAATTTCACTGTGCTTCTTCTAACTGATTCCTCAGACATTTGACGTCTTACCTGTAGTTAGTTCTGGAAGAAAAACTCCATCTGTTTTTATCCTTTCTCCTGTCAAATACGACCTCTCGTTAGCATTGTTGTTGTTTCTGGTGAAGGTACACAGCTAGTACAACAGCTAGGGATGTTAGTATGTAGCCTGGCATATAAGATAGAAATCACATCACTTTCCGGACAGCGGATGCCCTCTCGCACCAGTACTGGCGACTACAGTAAGTACGAATCTGACTTGAACGCATTATCGATATCAAGTACGAATTCAGTGGAAGAATTTACGCAAACTAAGTTGAGATCGCAGACTTATTATTTCCATCAAACACCTTAGCTTAACATTTGCTCGGGGTGCGTTTACTTTTCTGAAGCTGGATAAACATCAGACTGAACGTTAGTCATACCTCATGATGATGGTAATGCGCTATCTGTTCTTCTGAATGAAAACCTCATTGTTGAAGTGTGTGTGTGTGTGTGTGTGTGTGTGTGTGTGTGTGTGTGTGTGTGTGTGTTTGTGAAACTTTATGTAAGCCTTAATAAGCAGCAGTGTTGCATTTACTAAATAGGCGTCGTATTGCAGGCTAATTCTCCAGCATCATCTTCTGCTGGTCTCATGTACTTCTGTGTATGTGTGTGGGAGAGAGAGAGAGAGAGAGAGAGAGAGAGAGAGAGAGAGAGCGTGGGAGTCGTCGCTCGTTTCCTGTCAACTCTGTCTAGGTTATAAATACATCTTATCGAGGAAGTGAGCAGCCTTGTTGAGAAACTAATAACTTTCTCTCCGGCTTTTTCTCGCTGTATCTTCATCTTTGTCATTTCTCTACACCCTGCTCTCTCTCTTCCTCCGTATTCGTCTTTTCCTCCTTTCTCTGTGTATATCTTGAATCGGTTCACGTCAGTGGTTGAGCTAGATTTGTGATGATTCTATTCTATTTATACACCACCAAACCTTCTCCTGAGTGCAGGGTCTTTGTTTGTTGTTCATTGTATTTAAGGATCATTTCATTCAAAAAAGAAAACAATGTTCTACTCATTCCAGACGTGGTTGATCTTCTTTCTGTTCCTCTAGAAGGTGGAGCTGGTCCAAAAAGCTGGACTTAATGATAATAAATGTTTCAAGTCGGTCTCTCTTTATTAGCCTTACTAACCCACTCCACATTAGCTAATCCCTCACCACTCTCTTTGTCTCTGCAGGCATGTGCTGTACAGTTTTACTCACCACCTGTTTAGCTGAGCTTACTTCTTTTCTCTGACCCGCTGTGTCAGGTATCTTCAAGGATTCTTAGTCATCGTATCGTATATGAAGTTATACAGCTTTCAGGAGTTATCTGGGGTTCCGGAGTTGCACTGGGTTTGGGAGTTATCCAGGGATCAGGAGTTATCCAGGGATCAGGAGTTATCCACAGATCAGGAGTTATCCACAGATCAGGAGTTATCCGGTTCAGTAGTTATCCAGGGTTCAGGAGGAATTCAGGGTTCAGGACGTATTCAGGGTTCTGCGTTATCCACAGATCAGGAGTTATCCAGGGTTCAGAAGGTATCCAGGGTTCAGAGTTATCCAGAGATCAGGAGATATCTGATTTACAGGAGTTATCTTATGTTCAGGAGTTATCCAGGGTTCAGGAGTTATCCAGGGTTCAGGAGTTATCTTATGTTCAGGTGTTATCCAGGGTTCAGGAGTTATCCAGAGTTCAGGAGCTATCTAGGGTTCAGGATTTATCCAGGGTTCAGAAGGTATCCAGAGATCAGGAGATGTCTGATTTTCAGGAGTTATCTTATGTTCAGGAGATATCCAGGGTTCAGGAGTTATCCAGAGTTCAAGAGTTATCTTATGTTCAGGAGCTATCTAGGGTTCAGGAGCTATCTGGGGTTCAGGAGCTATCTAGGGTTCAGGAGTTATCCAGGGTTCAAGAGTTATCTTATGTTCAGGAGCTATCTAGGGTTCAGGAGCTATCTGGGGTTCAGGAGCTATCTGGGGTTCAGGAGCTATCCAGAGTTCAGGAGTTATCCAGGGTTCAGGAGCTATCCAGAGTTCAGGAGTTATCCAGGGTTCAGGAGCTATCCAGAGTTCAGGAGCTATCCAGAGTTCAGAAGTTATCCAGGGTTCAGGAGCTATCCAGAGTTCAGGTCTTATCTAAATTATTTTCAATCGTAGCTGCACCCAGGACATGCACTTTTCATGCTAATGAGCAAATCCTGCTGAAATAAACACGCGCTAATGCTCAAGGCTAAAATCAAGTTCGAGTTGGAGACGCAGTGCATCCGGTTTTGCATTCCGGAGGCCTGGAGCCGCTATTTATTTTCAATTCTTGGCTGCGTGACTGTCCGTGGTGTGAAAAAGACATTAAAGCTCTGTCATCCTTCAAAGTCATGCTGTGTTGCATAATTCATACTTCATAATTCACCCTCTCTTACACAGCTCACACGGCCTGGAGCACGTTTCCATATTAGACCATTGTGTGTGTGTGTGTGTGTGTGTGTGTGTGTGTGTGTGTGTGTGTGTGTGTGTGTGTGTGTTCCAGTACAAGGTTCTGAGTGCAGTACTAAACAACAGCGTTTCTGAAGTGTGGGTGTACTCCATGTTTTATTGTTAATGCAGCTGACTCTTGAATGACACTAAGTAATAAGTGTGTGTGTGCGTGTGTGTGTGTGTGTGTGTGTGCGTGTGTGTGTGTGTGTGTGTGTGTGTGTGTGTGTGTGTGTGTGTGTGTGTGTGTGTGTGTGTTTAAGAGCAGTATCTGTAGGCTCTCTGAAGTGTATGTTTTATCATGCATTTTTTTAAATACACAAGACTCTTCAATGTCAGTCAGTAAAATTTGGTGTGTGTGTGTGTGTGTGTGTGTGTGTGTGTGTGTGTGTGTGTGTGTGTGTGTGTGTGTGTGTGTGTGTGTGTGTACATACTGTTAATAGAAATGACCCTTTAAGCCCCGAAACTTCTCATTTCTTTCTGTAAGTATTGCTAATGTGTTCTCATTTACAGCATTTAGCAGAGTGACTTACGTCGTCTCATTTCAGTTTATACACCTGAGCAATCGAGGGTTAAGGGCCTTGCTCAGGGGCCCTGCAGTGGTGGACCTGGGATTCGAACCAATGACCTTCCGATCAGTAGTCGAACACGTTAACCATTGTGAAACCTGCGTTTCATTTTGAACCTTCACAGAGAATTCTGTTGCTGCATGGGGTCATGGAAAACAAGGTCCCGCCCACTTTTATGCTAATGTTTTCCTGTAGCCAGGCAGGAAGTGACGAAGCAACGAATCCTGTATGGCGATTGAAGTCGACCGGAGAAACCTCTGGATTTCGACTCTTATTTTGTCGATTTGGTTTGAACATTTTTACAGGGAAGTGTGAATGATATATTTTAATTCGGTTTAAAAAAATTCAATCCGATCTAATCCATCGACCTCCAGTGTGAACGGCCTCCGGGTTAATTGTCGTTAACAATGTGAACTATTATTAAATATAAATCGTAGCTAACGTACAGATAACTAATAACGTTACAAAATAAA
>NC_062518.1:47037486-47058353 GCF_022655615.1 Tachysurus fulvidraco
TGTGTGTGTGTGTGTGTGTGTGTGTGTGTGTGTGCGTGCGTGGGTGTGTTTTCAGGCTGTCTCTTTGAGGATGATCTATGTGAGCCACATGAAGTTTGCATCAATGGTAAGTGCAAATTTCGATCTTTTTCCCACAGCAGTGTTGTATTCTGGCTTCTGATTGGTCGGAATGTGTAGGTTAGTTTTCTATAGCCGCAGCTCTGACAGTAGAGCATCCGCACATCACAGGTTTATATTAATGATCTAGTAGTAACACCTAGCATGTTTTGGTAGTAACAGTTCATTTACTCACATCTAGGCCTTAAACAGACCACGCCTCCTTCACTGAGACTGACACACAGAGACCACGCCTCCTTCACTGTGACTGACACACATAGAGGCCACGCCTCCAACACTGAGACACACAGAGACCACGCCTCCTTCACTCAGATTGATACACACAGAGACCACGCCTCCTTCACTGAGACTGACACACACAGAGACCACGCCTCTTTCACACACACAGAGGCCACGCCTCCTTCACTGAGACTGACACACACAGAGGCCACGCCTCCTTCACAGAGACTGACACACACAGAGACCACACCTCCTTCACACGCACAGAGGCCACGCCTCCTTGACACACACAGAGGCCACGCCTCCTTCACAGAGACTGATACACACAGAGACCACGCCTCCTTCACACACACAGAGGCCACGCCTCCTTCACTCAGACTGACACACACAGAGGCCACACCTCCTTCACTGAGACTGACACACACAGAGGCCACTCCTTCACAGAGACTGACACACACAGAGACCACGCCTCCTTGACACACACAGAGGCCACGCCTCCTTCACACACAGAGACCACTCCTCTTTCACACACACAGACGCCACGCCTCCTTCACAGAGACTGACACACACAGAGGCCACGCCTCCTTCACACAGAGGCCACGCCTCCTTCACAGAGACTGATACACACAGAGACCATACCTCTTTCACACACACAGAGGCCACGCCTCCTTCACAGAGACTGATACACACAGAGGTGTCTCATACTCACATACTTGCTGTTTGATTATAAATTTTGAAGCAGTTTGTTTTCTGCTCGTTCTCTCCTGTTAGGCAGTGAGTCAGTGGCTCTCAGGCAGTTAATTGATCATTTCTGTGTGGTTTCTCGGAGCAGAGCCGTGCTCCCTGATTTCCCCAGTGTTCTGCTGCAGTGCTGATTTATGCCGGGAGAATAAATAAAAAAATAAATAAACTACAATAAGAGGCACGCTAAATCGTTCAGCTTTATTAAAGGAGTGCAGTGAGGAGTGGAGGCCCGAGCGCTCCGGGAGTTTCTTCAACAGAGAAATAATATGCAGACACACGCTCGGGGAGTTGGACATCTTCCTCTCCGCTCGTCCCTGCCGTCTTGCTGCGCTTTATCAGTTGTTTTAAAAGTGAATAGGAATGATGCGTTTTGTCAGTCTCAACGGTGCTACATTTGGGCCTCCTGCCACCGCAAGGCTTTGTTTAGTGAACAGATAATATAACAGAAAGAGCGCAGAGGGAGAACGAGTGAGATTAGATGCTAAATGCCAGGTCCATCCATCTTTCTTGCTTATTATTACTGCTGCTGATTTATTTATTTATTTATTAGAAGTGGGATGAATAAACATACCCAAAATAGATCACCTGGTCTTTCTACATACAGCAATGTGTTTATCTCTACTTATAGACAATAACATCATAACTGAATTCAGATTCTGTGATTAGAAAACATTCATTCGATTTGAACCAATTACACTTATCTAGAAATGTTGTATCCACTGTTTCCGCCAAGATTTCTGCCTGGAAACTCAGATCTCAGTTCAACACTCATAAATACGAGTTTGTTCTGATGTCGAACTCGTAAATACGATCTTTCTGACACAGCTTTAATGCGCAGATCCCAGAAAATCCCAGATCATCAGCTTCTGAAATAATGAAACTATCACCAACACGTATACTGCTAAGTTCACGTTTATTCCACATGCTAGATGATTGACGTGAACTTTAGATGAAGCTCTTGACTTGTATCTGCATGATTTTTTACATTGTTCATATTGCAACATAAGGGCGGCACGGTGGCTTAGTGGTTAGCACGTTCGACATGCATGGTAGGTTGAATGAATAATATCAATGACTTACAAATGCAACGGCTGAGCTGCTTTATTGTGGGCATGGTTTAATGTAGATCAGCTGTACCATGGATCCGCTTGGTAAATTTTGGCTGATTGGCATCCAACATGACAAGATGATGAAAATGATTTCTTTGGACATTTTGTGTCCATTTGTCAGAAACTTTTAAACTAGTTTACTAAAAGTTTGAGAAGTAAGGCCCAGGGTTATCGTTTTTATATAGAAATGGCAGTGCTTTAGGAGTTGCCCAGACTGGAGCCAGCTATGTCTAGACTGTCTTGCACATCATTTAGATAATTTATAGCAGGTTTTGCCACTGTGTTTGTTATAGTCTGTTCCGAAACCGCTCTCGGCTCACTCTTCATCCTGCTTCTAAGTTTAACTTCTGAGTGTCTCAGTGTATTTTACACCCACACACTTTGTTAAGGTATTGATCTTCACCCAGTCCTCCAACAGCACAGAAAGCGTGGTTAAATCAGATCAACGTCCAGCACCATGCAGTCTGATTAAAGCAGACTCTAACACAACACTCCAAACTAGATTTCTCACGACCTGAACCCCAAGCTTTGATCTGCAGCTCCCGGGTAATACTTCACTAGCGATTTCATCCCAGTAGATATTTTTGTTAGTTGAAAGTAAAGTAATATTTCAATATCTTAGTATTGATTTGCATCATAGCTTTTATTTACCGTTACCATAACCTACACTATTTCCTGATCATTCTTTGAGCATTAGATACCGTATCCAGATGGCAAGTTATCTGGTATACAGTAGCATGTTCTTAGAATCACAATAAATTTTATATAGACTCAAGCAAGTCCATGCAAGTCTATCAGACAATTAATTATGTTGCAATATTCATTCATTCATTTCCTACCGCTTATCCGAACTACCTCGGGTCACGGGGAGCCTGTGCCTATCTCAGGCGTCATCGGGCATCGAGGCAGGATACACCCTGGACGGAGTGCCAACCCATCACAGGGCACACACACACACACACACACTCTCATTCACTCACACACACACTACGGAGAATTTTCCAGAGATGCCAATCAACCTACCATGCATGTCTTTGGACCGGGGGAGGAAACCGGAGTACCCGGAGGAAACCCCCGAGGCACGGGGAGAACATGCAAACTCCACACACACAAGGTGGAGGCGGGAATCGAACCCCAACCCTGGAGGTGTGAGGCGAACGTGCTAACCACTAAGCCACCGTAACCCCTCATTGATATTAGCAGTGAAAGTTTCCACTTCTTGTTTTCTCTTACGATTTTGGTTTTCAGATTTTTAAGATTGAGAAAAAAATTGCAACAATTCTAAATAAACATGTATGGCTAACTGGAATTCGGAAGATGTCCTTATCAGAGAGAGACTTTTATTTAGTACTCATTTGAAATTCTGTGGCAACATCTCAAATCTCAGGGTACCAGGCAACTGCCTGCCTTACAGTACCTGTCTTGTGTCTACAGCTCTGATGGTTGAATATCTGATACCGGATGTCCTAGTCCTCACTTTTAAAAACCTTTACAGCTTCATCCCCTCTTCCCATCTGATCACTGGCCTACTGACTGCACCTTCCTGTCTCAGTGCTGTGCTAAAACTTCTGCTCTTCTGTCCTCAAGTTTTCCTGTACATAATCAACAAATGGACTCCACGGCACAGTGGCTGAGTAGTTAGTGTGTTTGCCTCATACCCTTGGGATTTGGGGTTTGATTTCTGTCTCCACCCTATGTGTGTGTTTTGAGTTTGCAGGTTCTTCCATGCTTTCGTTCCAGGTAGTCTGGTTTCCAAATACATGCACTGTAGGCTAACTGGTCTCTCTAAATTGTACGTAGTGTGTGTATGGTGTTTGATACATGGTATATGGTGATATATGGTGTTTGATACATACATCCAAATACATGCACTGTAGGCTAACTGGTCTCTCTAAATTGTACGTAGTGTGCGTATGGTGTTTGATTGTACCCAGCACTGGGTTGGCACCCTGTCCAGGGTGTCCCCCACCTTGTGTCTCCATTCCCATGGATAGACTCCAGGTGCCTTGCAAGCCTTTGTAGCATTCATTCATTTTCTACCGCTTATCTGAACTACCTCGGGTCATGGGGAGCCATCGGGCATCAAGGCAGCATACACCCTGTACGGAGTGCCAACACATTGCAGGGCACACACACACACACACACTCTCATTCACTCACACACTATGGACAATTTTCCAGAGATGCCAATCAACCTACCATGCATGTCTTTGGACCGGGGGAGGAAACCGGAGTACCCGGAGGAAACCCCAGAGGCACGGGGAGAACATGCAAACTCCACACACACAAGACGGAGGCGGGAATCGAACCCCCAACCCTGGAGGTGTGAGGCGAACGTGCTAACCACTAAGCCACCGTGCCCCCCTTGTAGCATTAATTCTACAAATTGCTACAAACGTACAAATGTCTCTTTTTTTACTGTGAAAAGAATTTAGCAGGTTTTAACAGTATCCCCAGGCTCCGTGTCTAGTTTGACAAACAAACAGGACTCATGTCAAGCAATCAAATATGTTTAATTCTCAGGAAATGTGTGCCGGTATTGACAGCCGGCTGTGGATACAATCAGCACCAGTCCAAACAGCTCAGGATTTATCAGGTCTGTGAGTTGCTTATTGATTTTCTGTGGTGTGTGTGTACATCAGTGTGAAGGTTTTGTAGCTGAAAGCGAGGCATGAAGCATTTTATTCTCTAGCATTTTAATCACTTTCTTATTCTAGTGCAGCTTGTGTGTCAGTGAAGGTCAAAATAAATCAAGCCAAGAAAGTAAAGAACACTACTTCCAAGATAGCATGACAAAAGAAACTCTTTTTCAGTCACAAAGGAAAGGGTTTAAATGTGCAGTGGTACAAGAGCCCACGTTCACACAGAAGAAAACTTCATCTTAGAATGACTAGATAACAAAACTTATTGCAGAAAGTTGCTGATATTTGTGTAGTGTAAGTTGGTGATAGTTTTGTGCAAGTTTGTCTTTTGCTCCTGCTGATGGATTGTCTTTTCAAATGCACACGTTTGGTCTAGTGCTAACTTCAAATGAAGCATGAAAAGGTCACAGCATATGAACGATTGAACCATAAATTTACATTTAGCAGACACTCTTATCCAGAGTGACTTACATTTTTATTTCAGTTTATACACATGAGCAATTGAGGGTTAAGGGCCTTGCTCAGGGGCCCAGCAGTGGCAACTTGGTGGTCCTAGGATTAAAACCAATGACCTTCCGATCAGTAGTCGGACACCACTTAACCACTGAGCTACCACATCCCACATAAACTGAAATGGTTGAATGCAAAGCTGAACCTCTAACCATTTCCGAAGCTGTTCGATTGTTGTATAGCAAACTGGCAATGCTATATGAGAGATGTTTCTGTGGAGATTTGTAACTCTGTAAGTTCTCGGAAGGCCTACATAAAAAATCGAAGGAACAAATCATAATTTTGTCTTGGAAAGTGAGTAGGAGTAGAATTCAGTCTCAGTAATGGATAAAAGGATAAATGCACCAAAATAATACGAGTATAGCCATGGAAGTTACACAAGGTTATGACTAGCTAGCTGAATGTTCCACAGGAAGTTAGAGCTAGAGGTTACTGCTAATTAACTGAATATATCAGAGGAGGTTAGTGCACTTAATACTGTATATCACAGGAGAGTACTAGTAGCTAGCTGAAATTACTACAGGAGATTACTACTAGCTAGCTATATTAGCTAACTGATGAAAAGATGTGTATTTAATGAAAATAAGCTTAATATAAACATTCCGAATGGCTTTAACTTTTAAAGGGTTTTGTATCGAATCCTTTCACCTGCACTGTCACTTTTGATCACTGTCTTTGTTTTGCCGGAATCTCAATGGGATCACAAAGGCTAATTGTGCTCCATGCTAAACATTTCAGCTTTTATTTATTAGTTCTGGTTGACTTACTGGATGTCTAATTTTCTGCTCTGCTGTTGCGTCGATCTGGAAGGAACAAATCCAGCTTGGAGACAACACGCTTCACACCAACTGACTCTGTGTGCATTTAAATGTTTATCAAGGTGTGTTGATTTTATCTGTAGCTTGTCAGATGCTTGAATTGTTATAACTCATGTTACATGACAAGCTGCCAAGTATAAACAGTTAAAAGTTATAAATTTTCACATCACCTGTTTTATTATGACAGGACTCACTCCGGATACAATATGGTGCTATTTACGTTTTTTAGCCCGACTATTGCCAGTACATGGACACCAGAGACAGCGGTGTTCATGTATACAACTGCCAGAAATTAATACGATACAGAAATAAACTGGGTTACACCAGACTCAAATGCACTACACAGTGAGAGTTTAGTAACTGCTTTGTTTTCACGGAGGCGCTCAGCGACAGTTATGGACGCCGCCATTCAGCTCGTTTCATGCCGACAGAAATGCACCTCTGTGCGTTAAGGCTCGTGCGGGTGGTGTGTGTGTTTACATCAACAAGGAATGCTGCAAGAACTTGTTTCTAGTTACTGCTCATTGCTAGTGGAGTTTGTGATTGTTAGATGCAGGCCATTTTATTTACCACGGGAATTCGCCACAGGTTTCATTGTCAGAGTGTACATTCCCCAGCGCTAATGCTAAAGATGCGTTATGTGAGCTCTATGGGGATATTAGCAATCTGCAAAATGTTCACCCTGATGGACTGTTTATCATTGCTGGAGATTTCAATCATGCAAATTTCAAATCAGTGCTCTCTAAATTCTATCAATGTGTGGACTTTGCAACAAGAGGAAAACACGCTGGATATTGTTTACACAAACATTCCCGGCGCGTATCGTGCAGAGCCCTGCCCTGACCTCGACCACTCAGACCACGTCTCTGTTATTCTAATTCCAGCATACAGACCACTCATCAGATGCTCTAAACGGGTTCGGAAGCAGGTGTAAACCTGGCCAGCAGGAGCCACCTCTGCTGGAACATCTTCAGGGAGGCTGGAACCAATGGTGACTCCATAAACTTGGAGGAGTACACGGCATCAGTGACCAGCTACATCAGCAATTGCATTGCTGACATGACCGTCTCCAAGTCCATCACTACATGCTCCAACCAGAAGTTGTGGATGACTGCTAAAGTAGGTGTGCTGCTGAAGACTAGGCCTCTACAGGGGACAGGATGGCTCTAAGAACAGCAAGGTCCAAACTGTCCTGAGCCATCAGAGAAGCAAAGCACGCACACTCCCAGACAATCCACAGCCACTTCCAGGACAGCAGAGACACCCAGTGCATGTGGCAGGGCATAAAAGACAGCTTCATCTGCCTGTAATAGTGATGCCTCCCTCCCAGATGTGCTGAATGACTTCTAAGCTTGGTGTGAGGTGCAGAATAACGTAGCGGCAAGAAAGACCATCCCTCCCCACAATGACCAGATCATTATTTCCCTGAGCAGCTTTGTTGTTGCTATGTGCCTCAAGACAACCTCCCATTGTCCCTGTCCAAAAGAAGTCTACAGGATCCTGCCTCAATGACTATCGTCCTGTCGTACTCACACCCATCATTATGAAGTGCTTCAAATGCTCATCATGAGGCACATCAAGACCCAGTTACCACCCTCACTGGACCCCCTACTGTTTGCTTATCGCCCAAACTGGTCCACGGACGATGCCATTGCAACGGCCCTTCATTCAGCCCTCACCCACCTGGACAATAAAGACACCTACGTATGAATGCTGTTCATAAACTTTAGTTCAGCATTCAATACAATCATCCCTCAGCACCTGATTAAGAAGCTGAGCCTGATGGGACTGAACACCTCCCTCTGCAACTGTACCCTGAACTTCCTGACTGGGAGACTGTCCAGATTGGAAACAGCATCTCCAGCACTTCCACACTGAGCACTGGTGCCCCTCAAGGCTGCAGAGGGACCATTGAGAGCATTCTGAGCAGCTGCATCGCTGTCTGGTTTGGGAACTGCACCATCTCGGATCACAAGACCCTGCAGTGGGTAATGAGGACAGCTGAGGCACTCATCGGAGTCTCTCTTCCCTCTATCATGGACACTTACACCACACGCTGCATCCGCCAAGCCAACAGCATTGTCGATGACCCCACACACCCCTCACACACACTCTTCACCCTGCTGCCATCTGGAAAAAAAGTTACTGAAGCATTCCTCACCACCAGACTGTGTAACAGTTTCTTTCGACAAGCCATCAGACTCCTTAATAAGTAAATGGAACTGTAGTTCTGCAAATGCAATATTGATTGAACTACAGTATTTACACTTGTCAGCGCTGTTTTTGTTTATTGTCTTGTGTATTGTCTTTTGTGTGATGTCTTGTATTTTTTGTTTGCACTTTCTTTTGTCCTGCACTGCCTTTCTGTCTTTTTGGCTTGTCTTGCATTGTTTGCACCAGGTTGCACAGATACACTTTATGTGGCTAGGACTACTTACTAAGTCTTTGCTTTATGTAGCATAATGGTCTTGAAGAAACATGGTCTCATTTCACTGTGTTCTGCAACAGCTATATACTCTATGGTTGACATGATAATAAAAGCTTCTTAACTAGACTCGACTTGACTTATAGTTCAGCCTAAGGAGGGATTGAAAATTCCCTAAAACTAATTAAACATTTAAATTGGTGTTAATGTATATATTCTACAGTTTTCCTTAAGCCATTTTGTTTTTTTTTAACCAAATAGCCTTTTATAAATGAAGACTACTGTACCTTGAAACAGTTGACCTTTAAAGATTCATTCATTCATTCTTTTATTTTCTACCGCTTATCCAAACTTCTTGGGTCACGGGGATCCTGTGCCTATCTCAGGCGTCATCAGGCATCGAGGCAGGATACACCCTGGATGGAGAACCAACCCATCACAGGGCACACACACACTCTCATTCACTCACACACTCACACACTACGGACAATTTTCCAGAGATGCCAATCAACCTACCATGCATGTCTTTGGACCGGGGGAGGAAACCGGAGTACCCGGAGGAAACCCCCGAGGCACGGGGAGAACATGCAAACTCCACACACACAAGGTGGAGGCGGGAATCAAACCACCAACCTTGGCAAACGTGCTCCTCACTAAGCCAGCATGCCCCCCACCTGTAAAGATGATAATTATATTTTAAGTGGTACTATCCTTTCACATAAAGTGTTTTCAGATGTTCTTCCGTGTCGATTTTACAGATTTATTCCCCGCTTATAGACACGAACATGGAAAGTGTAAGTCACAGAAAGTGTAAGTCATGCTACCGTTGGAGCTCTGAATCGAAGTGTGCCTTGTACACAAGTCATTTTCTTCCACTTCATTGGAGCTCTATTAAGCTTTATTGACCACCTGTGCACTATTGACCTGACGCTTCACATAAATCTCCTCTCTCGTTATGGAGTGGTTTGTATGTCTGCAGTGCGAGCAAGAAATACAGAAATACAGAAAGAAAGAAAAAAGAAAGACTTATGCATGACAGGAATATAGAGGTATAGGTAGCGAAGTATAATATGTTCTGTCATCACCTTAATAAATGCACCCATGTGGTAAAGATGGAAGTATAGGAAAGGATAGAAATATCTGGAGTTCTGAATTTCTCGAATCATTTCATGCTTATATAGTTTATACACTGATACTGAGAGGAAAATCCAGAGCAATGACAGTGTCAACAATTGTTATTTTTATAATAAATTTCACATTCTGGACTAGATGTAAGTGGAATCTAACATCAACTTATGTACATTGTTTTACATTTTAAATTATGTTATGTCTTAGTGGTTAGCATGTTCGCCTCACACCTCCAGGGTTGGGGGTTTGATTCCTGCCTCCACCTTGTGTGTGCGGAGTTTGTATGTTCTCCCCGTGCCTCGGGGGTTTCCTCCGGGTACTCCGGTTTCCTCCAAAGACATGCATGGTAGGTTGATAGGCATCTCTGGAAAATTGTCCGTAGTGTGTGTGTGTGTGTGTGAGTGAATGAGAGTGTGTGTGTGCCCTGCGATAGGTTGGTTCTCCGTCCAGGGTGTATCCTGCCTCGATGCCCGATGACGCCTGAGATAGGCACAGGCTCCCCGTGAAGTCTGGATAAGCGGTAGAAAATGAATGAATGAATGAATGAATGAATGAATGAATGAATGATTGAATGTTTTCTGACTCCTGACTGCCCCCAGTGGCTAAAAGGTCTGCACTCTTTACAAACAAGTTACTTGCTAGTTTTTGCTTTATCCAACATGGTGGAATTTGGATTTAGTGCACATGGTGTCCTACACCCTGCATCCTGGCACCTTGCACCATAGTACCCTGAACCCTGTAGCCTGGTACAGTGTCCTCTGGTATCCTGCACCATGGAATCATGATACCATGTACTCTGCATCCTGCTATTTTTTACACTGTGCCCAGGTACCTTGCACCTTGTGCTTTGTTACTCTGTTATGATATCTAGGTGTTGAAACTTCCTGTAGAACAGCTGAGTCACTGTCTGTTGTCAAATCCCATCCCACAACCTACTTCTTCTTGAGGTAATTAATCTAGCACAATCTAAAATGTGTTACTATATGTCCTCTCAACAGAGATTTTAAATTGCTGGTACTCTTAGTCAGTGACCTAGTGAACCATTTTCAGGAATGATCCTCTGTAAGAACTTCTGTAAGTCTCTCATGACTCTGGAGGGTCCAACAAGGGCATATAAAACAACAAATAAAGTTCAAGAAACAAATCTGACAAGGGCATAAGTGTGGTTAACTGTGAGATCTGGAACATCCGCAATTAAAAAGCAAAAGCAAATGAACTAAACGAGTCCAAACCAATCCCCAAAACAAAAAGCTTGATATTTATATAATCAGATGAGCTTGAATAACATGCAGAAGAACCAAGTGGAAATGAAGTAGAACAATAGAATGCTGATCAAACCAGGAGCTGCATAAGGAGTAAGTAGAGCATATCCCAAAAAAAGCATGTGACTTTGACAAACTTTTAAGCAGACAGCAACACCGACATCACCATCACAGAACACAAAGTCATAGGCTCCAACTTTTTTTAAAAGTTGGTACAGAACTGCAATAGGTCCAAACTCCACACCACACAGGCTTATGGACAAAACCAAACATTTAATGTAACACCAGACCAGGACATGATTTTAAGCAAAGGTTATTGACCCCATAAAGGTGTTATCATCCTCAGTGACACAGAACGTAGCATCAGGTCATAAGTGTATCAGCCCCATGATGTGATGAGTCTCCTGTGCTGGATGTGTGCTGATTATCAGCTATGTGCTACACACTGGGTGATTTGAGAAATAGACAGTAGTTTAATAAAAAGTGTTCCCCTCAGATATTTGGACCTGTCAGTAGTGAAGATGCTTACAGAGCTTTATTTTTCTTCTTCAACTTTTTTAATGAAGCTTGTTCCTGATTTGAATTGTCAAACTGTCTATTGTAATAAAAAATAATAAAAAATCCCAGTGGCCCTCAAGCACCAGAGCTAATTTAATGGCTCAGTGTGCATACAGAATTCTTTAACAAGCTTTCGCAAAGAACGTCTGAGAATGGTCATGGTTTATCTCAGGTCATTTCTTAGGTCAGATTCAATCTGCTCACATTCAAATTGGTCACCTGCTAGTTCCCAAACAGTTAACTGCCATGAGCTCAGTCCCAGTTTCAGCCATGATATCACCACTGTGATCTTTAGTTCCCAACAGACTACAATCACATCACATGACCTAGTTAACATTAGATTTCATTCCCACTAGCCAATACATGAATCTGGGGAAATCAAAATGGACAGGAAGGATATTATCAAGAAGTCAAGAAGCTTTTTATTGTCATTTCAACCATATATAGCTGTTGCAGTACACAGTGAAATGAGACAACGTTTCTCCAGGATCAAGGTGCTACATAAAACAAAGACAGTAAATACTGAATGTTCAAACAATATTTTGTGCAGTAAAAGAATGAACAGCAGCAGGTTCTTAGCAGCAGGTCCTTTGGATTATATATAGAGTTGTGCAAAAAACAGCAGATGACTGAGATATTGTCCAATATGTGCAAAAACAGCAGAAAAGTGTGCAAAACAGTGTGTGTGTTTTGTGAGGGTCTATGCAGTCCATACAGATGATGTGTGTGTATGTTGTGCTCAGTATAGTACAGAAATCTTATATAATAGTTTTGACATCTGTGGTGAGTAGAAGACCATCTCAGAATGTATTGAACATCAAACAGAAAAAAAAGTAGAAGACAACATCAAGTTATCATGATGTTCACCTTTCCAGTGAGGTTGTTTCTGTACCCATGATAGCCTCAGATGTGTGTTCCTGTCTGGACACACACACACACACACTCTCATTCACTCACACACTACGGACAATTTTCCAGAGATGCCAATCAAACTACCATGCATGTCTTTGGACGGGGGAACGAAACCGGAGTACCCGGAGGAAACCCCCGAGGCATGGGGAGAACATGCAAACTCCACACACACAAGGCGGAGGCGGGAATCGAACCCCCAACATTGGAGGTGTGAGGCAAACATGCTAACCATTAAGACACCATGCCACCCTTTCTACTGCAACATGTTTGAATAATTACCTGAATGATACCTGCACCTTTAAAACCCACAGACAAAAAACAAACCCTGGAATAGAGGTTTGAGATGTAATAAGGATTGGATAGCTTCACCACTCAGTCTCACACTTCAGCACTTGAGTCAGTGTGAGAGCATGTCCTAATGATGAGGAGGGTGAAGAAGCTCCGAAGACTCACATTGTCCGGTGTCGGTGATAAACCTGTTAGTCAATGGACAGCACTTGTACTTCACATAACGTCGCTGTGAAGATCGGTATCATTGTGAGAAATGCTCGATCTCTTTTTTATGCCGCTGTTGTAATCATCCGAAAAAGCAATTACAGAAATGTCGGACTTGTCTCCGTTGAAAATATGCAGCGTAAAACTGAGCAGCTGAGACAGCTGGAACATTTCTGTAATGGGTTTTTGCCAGTCTGCCTTGTTCAGTGTCCACTAATCACCATGGTGATAATTGAGTGCGTAGCGTTATGTGAAATAATAAAGCTGTAATGACGCTGTAATACATGATGATAATGAAAAGAGCAGTATAGAAAGCAATGAAATAAAATGTTCCAGGAACAAATGATGTTTATCACGTTATAAAAGAATACGAAATTGAATGTTAGCGTATTTATTAATACTGCAGACTTGTTTTGAGAAATGTTTTACTCATTTAATTAGCAAATTAAACAATGACTTGCAGTGTAAAAGTTATATAAGTTGAGGTTAGTGCTTTTATTATGTAATTCTTTGTAAACATTTTAAACAAGAACAAGTTTAACAAAGTTTGGCAAACATGGCCTAATAGTCTAGGCTAGGCTAAGCTACATAAGTCTAAGCTAAGCTTATAACAAAGCAAGAGTCAGAGAAATAGGAAGTAGAGTAAATAGAGTAAGAAAAACAGGCTAAAATCTAAATCTACAGTAAGTAGCATAAGATAAGAACAGGTGGGTAAGTGAAAATTCAGAAGTTCTACCTTCTTCTTCTTCATCTTTCCCTTCTCCTACGCCTCTTCTTCAATGCCGTTCTGTCTCTTTATCCTGGAACTGACAGAAATAATATTACAGCACAAATCACGCTGGATATTTCTCCGGATGTCGGCTGGTATTAGCGAAGCCGCACAGAGCTGCAGAGATGTGAAGATGAGATTGCTGTAACCAGGACAGATTATTCTTATCAGTATCAGCAGTGTGAGGGATTATTGCTAGCATAATTCCATTTTATTACCTAGAGCTCCAATACAGCTTGGGTTACAATAAAACAGTGCTTTGGAGCCATGCCACCAAAGAATAGATCTTTTTGCTTCCTTAAAAAAACTTTCTTTTAGATGATTGATTGCTGTAAACTAATTTCAAAGGCTTAAACACAAAATGAAGTCTTTCTCAGGATGCCTGGAACCACAAGAATCATGAAAACACTCGGAAAACTAGAACACCCAACTGGAATCAAATGGAAGATTCTTGAACCTTGGGAACACTAGAACCCTGGGGTCAGTGGAACCCCATTAACAATGGAAGCAACCAGAAAACAAGAACATCCAACTGGAACCCAATGGAAGACTCTTGAACCCTGGGAAAACTAGAACCTCAGGAACAGTGGAACCCCCATTAACACTGGAAGCACCCAGAAAACTAGAACATCCAACTGGAACCCAATGGAAGACACTTGATCCCTCGGAACACTGAAACCTTGGGAACAGTGGAACCCCATTAATACTGGAAACACCCAGAAAACTAGAACATCCAACAGGAACCCAATGGAAGCATCTTGAACCCTGGGAACACGAGAACCTTGGGGTCAGTAGAACCCCATTAACAATGGAAGCACCCAGAAAACTAGAACATCCAACAGGAACTCAATGGAAGACTCTTGATCCCTGGGAACACTAGAACCTTGGGGTCAGTGGAACCCCATTAACAATGGAAGCACCCAGAAAACTAGAACACCCAACTGGAATCATATGGAAGATTCTTGAACCTTGGGAACACTAGAACCCTGGGGTCAGTGGAACCCCATTAACAATGGAAGCACCCAGAAAACTAGAACATCCAACTGGAACCCAATGGAAGACTCTTGAACCCTGGGAAAACTAGAACCTCAGGAAAAGTGGAACCCCCATTAACACTGGAAGCACCCAGAAAACTAGAACATCCAACTGGAACCCAATGGAAGACACTTGATCCCTCGGAACACTGAAACCTTGGGAACAGTGGAACCCCATTAATACTGGAAACACCCAGAAAACTAGAACATCCAACAGGAACCCAATGGAAGAATCTTGAACCCTGGGAACACGAGAACCTTGGGGTCAGTGGAACCCCATTAACAATGGAAGCACCCAGAAAACTAGAACATCCAACAGGAACCCAATGGAAGACTCTTGAACCCTGGGAACACTAGAACCCTGGGGTCAGTGGAACCCCATTAACAATGGAAGCACCCAGAAAACTAGAACATCCAACAGGAACCCAATGGAAGACTCTTGATCCCTGGGAACACTAGAACCTTGTGGACAGTGGAACCCCATTAACAATATAAACACTTGAATCCTGGGAACACTAGAACCCCAGATAAACTGTAACCCTGGGAATACTGTAACCAGAGAAACACTGGAACTCCATTAACTCTGAAACCCCATCAACACTGGAAACACCCAGAAAACTAGAACCCAATGGAAATCTGTAACCCGATGGAAGACACTTGAACCCTGGGAACACTGGAACCCCACTGTAACTCGAGAAACACCGGAACCTTATTAACTCTGTAACCATATGAATACTGTAAGCTCATTAACACTTTAAATCCCACTGTAACCCCATTAAAATAGTAATCCCAGGAATAGCTTTACCCCAATAACACGGAACCCCATTAACACTGTAACCACAGGAATAGTGTAATCATTAACATTTACATTAGGTTGTCATTAAGACTAGAACCCCATTAACACTGTAACCACAGGAATAGTGTAACCCCATTAACATTAGGTCGTCATTAACACCAATAATTACCTTTACGCTGTAACTCCATTAAAACTGTAAATCCTCGAACACTGTAACCCCATTAACACTGGATTCCACAGAACACCCCGAAATACTGGAACCGCAGGAAGACATTAATAGCTGGAGAACTGGAACCATAGAAACCCTGGAACCCTGGGAATACTACAGAGAGTACATGGAACCTTGTATGGAAGCTCAATCCATCAGACACACATTTATCCTCTTACATGTTTACGTTTTATTTTGGCAGACGCCCTTATCCAAAGCAACTTACATTTATCTCATTTACACAGCTGAGCAATTGACGGATAAGGGCCTTGCTCAGGGGCCCAGGTGTGGCAGCTTGGTGGAACTGGGATTGGAACACCTGACCTTCTGATCAGAGCTACCATGTCCCATGTGTCCCAAGTTATTTACACATGACCCTTTCCTTGTTTCTTGTTTTCCCATTTTGATGATCCTTTTAAGATTTTAATGTAGGTCCTTGCCTAGCCTTCTGATTATTTGTTGGTACTCTGGTCTTGCTCAATGAAAACTGAATCACAGTGCAAACTGTATCCAGATAAACATAAGGATATGACATACAACACTCAAGCATGCCATCAGGGAAAAAGCGTTAAATGTTCGGGAAAAAAGTTCTGATAGAGTAATGAGATGAGGAAGGAAATGGAGCAAACAGCAGGAGAAGAATTTCAAACAATGTGTAAGAATGCCCTCCGGTGGTCTGGGGAGGAATTGTTCATGATGGCCATGACATGGGGTGATAATGTACTAACACAAACAACAATCAAGTTGTATAGGACAAGATTTATAATATTAAGCAACCAATCAAACAAAAAGAAACAAAGCCAATGAACCGGTCAGGGGTGGAAACTTAATCAGGAAGTGCTGTGACATTTATTCTCATATTCGTAATTATTATAATTATTATCATCTCATCTGTTTGTATTGGAATAGAGAAACTGATGAGGTTTCGTCTATATAACAGTGTGACTCTCAGTTACAGTGCGCAGTCAGGAATACTGCTAAACTTTCAGCGCTGCAGCTCCACAGTGTCCTCGTCCACTCCCTGTCCTTCTGTGTCTTCATTAGTGCTGCTCAGTGGTTTGCTTGTGTTGTGCAATTGATTTTTCTTGCTGCTTTGTGGCTAATGAATTATGCTAATGCTTGCTGTGTCCTTAGAGAGTGGATTGAGGTGAGAGATGAGACTGGGGTTTTATTCTATCATCACATATCAAACTTTGGTTTTAGGTCATCAGGTAACGAATAGCCATTAATAATAAAACTGATAAAGGACACAACTGGATATCACTATAACTGTTAATAATAGCAATGTCGCTAATGAGACCAGATGAGACCTCAGATGCTGTATATATATATATATATCAGCTACCCGGTTTTATTTATAGTATGAAATCAATCCTAGATAATTATTTTTTTATTATAGTTATTACATAGTTAATACATGCATATTACATAGTTATAAAGTAGTTATCACATGCACATTACATAGTTATAAAGTAGTTATTACATGCCTATTACATAATTATAAAGTAGTTATTACATGCCTATTACAAAGTTATAAAGTAGTTATTACATGCCTATTACATAGTTATAAAGTAGTTATTACATGCCTATTACATAGTTATAAAGTAGTTATTACATGCCTATTACATAGTTATTACACCTATAATTTAATCTGGCTCAGCTCAGTTCAACATATAAGAATAAGTAGAAGTCATGTGACCAGATGGTTGTAGGTTCAAATCCTCAGACTGCCAATGTTGGACTTTTCACTTTTAATAGCTGTATTCTTGTATTTTGGCTGAAGAGGTTTTTTTTTTAATGTTATAATTCTCGAAGCTCAGTTGTGTGTATCCGAGTTTTCACACACACACACACACACACACACACACACACACACACACACACACACACACACACACACACACACACACACATTTTATTCCTTTCTCACGGGATTCATTATATCTGGGCTAAACTGAAAATTGAGCCATTTGTTAAAACATTAATTCAAGAGAATTCAAGATCAACACAGTCATTAGACAGATACAAGTACAGAGAAAACCAGGTCTGAGTTCTGTTCTGATCATCAGAAGAGTGTGAGTTTAAATCCCACCATCACATGACTTATAGACCATAACTTAAAGTCTCTGTGTATCAGACACTGCTGTGTATCAGACACCTCTGTGTATCAGACACTGCTGTGTATCAGACACCTTTGTGTATCAGACACTGCTGTGTATCAGACACTGCTGTGTATCAGACACCTTTGTGTATCAGACACTGCTGTGTATCAGACACCTCTGTGTATCAGACACCTCTGTGTATCAGACACTGCTGTGTATCAGACACCTCTGTGTATCAGACACTGCTGTGTATCAGACACCTCTGTGTATCAGACACTGCTGTGTATCAGACACCTCTGTGTATCAGACACTGCTGTGTATCAGACACCTCTGTGTATCAGACACTGCTGTGTATCAGACAACTTTGTGTATCAGACACCTCTGTGTATCAGACACTGCTGTGTATCAGACACCTCTGTGTATCAGACACTGCTGTGTATCAGACACCTCTGTGTATCAGACACTGCTGTGTATCAGACATCTTTGTGTATCAGACACCTTTGTGTATCAGACACTGCTGTGTATCAGACACCTCTGTGTATCAGACACTGCTGTGTATCAGACACCTCTGTGTATCAGACACTGCTGTGTATCAGACACCTCTGTGTATCAGACACTGCTGTTTATTAGACACTGCTGTGTATCAGACACCCCTGTTTTTCATACACTGCTGTTTATCAGACATCTCTTTTTATCAGACACTGCGGTTTATGAGATGTCTTTATGTATCAGACACTGCTGTTTATCAGACACCTTATCAGATGCCAATCAAATTTAATCAAATCTGTTTATCAAACACCACTATTTATTGTATAAAATGTTTACTCAGATGTCTCTGTTTACTCAGACACCGCTCTTTACCGCTCTAATTGGACGGCTCTTTATTCAGACACCTCTGTTTATCAGAAACCTGTTTATCAGACAGCTATTTGATCTGTTGAACCGGACGCCTCTGCTTATCAGACACCTCCTTTTATCAGACACTGCTTTTTAAAGAACGACTCAGTTTATCAGATGCCGTTGTCTATTGGACATGTCTTTTCTTATCTCTGTTGTCTCTTTGTATGACTGAACATTGTGAGTTCTCTAGAGGTTAATTTGCTGGGTCTAAAAGCAGTTACAGTGAAATGTAAAGTTTTAATGTTCAGACACAGACGTGAGACAGTTTACTCAGATCACTCGGCTCCCTCTGCTGCTCACACTGCATAAATACACTGAGTGTGTGTGTGTGTGTGTGTGTGTGTGTGTGTGTGTACATGTCTGACAAAAGACAAGCGTTAATTGTGAATACTTACTAAAGTCTTGGCGGTCACGACTAGCCTCTTATAAATGCATATTTGAGGCATTTATATTGGTGTGTGTGTGTGTGTGTGTGTGTGTGTGTGTGTGTGTGTGTGTGTGTGTGTGTGTGTGTGTGTGTGTGTGTGTGCAGGCGTGCATGTGTGTTTATTTTTTATTTTTATTTAATATTTTTATTATCTTACCTTCTTTCTCTTTATCTGCCTTCCTTTCTCCATCTCTGTAAATCTCCACCTGCGTGTCTCTTTATCTTTTCAACTGTCTCCATCTCTTTACCTTTTTAAGTCTCCAGATATCTGTCTCTCCACCTCTCCACCTGTCTGTCTCTTCACCTTCACCTCTCCACCTGTCTGTCTCTTCACCTTCACCTCTCCACCTGTCTGTCTCTTCACCTTCACCTCTCCACCTGTCTGTCTCTGCACCTTCACCTCTCCACCTGTCTGTCTCTTCACCTTCACCTCTCCACCTGTCTGTCTCTTCACCTCTCCACCTGTCTGTCTCTTCACCTTCACCTCTCCAACTGTCTGTCTCTTCACCTTCACCTCTCCACCTGTCTGTCTCTTTATCTCTCCACCAGTCTGTCTCTTCACCTTCACCTCTCCACCTGTCTGTCTCTTCACCTCTCCAACTGTCTGTCTTTTTACCTCTTTACATGTCTTTTGACCTCTCCACCTGTCTCCACCTTTGTACCTCTCCCTTATCTGTCTCTTTACTATGATAATGCCTGTAACATGTTTGTAGACGGCTTCTTATATCTTCACACGCTTACCTTGTCTTGCTTTATATAACATAGGAGAACCATTAGTGTGAAAGTGACATATTTAGACTGTAGTGTGTGTGTGTGTGTGTGTGTGTGTGTGTGTGTGTGTGTGTGTGTAGGAGTGTAATGTTGGATTGGCTCTTGATAGCATTTTCCTGCCAACATTTTTTGCTCATACACTGCTGGCTCTCTCTCTCTCTCTGTGTGTGTGTGTGTGTGTGTGTGTGTGTGTGTGTGTCTGTGTGTCTGTGTGTCTGTGTGTCTGTGTGTCTGTGTGTGTCTGTGTGTGTGTAACAGCAGTGACTATATTTAAGCTGTAATTAGCGTGGGATTAGTCCTGCAGATTTCCAAAAAAAAGATGATGGTCTAAGGTGACCAAGGTTTCCATGGAGACCGTCATGGTATTGATGTCATATTAGTTGTGTTTGGGTAGACAGGATATGGACAGATCTGGGGTAAAATGTCCAGTGCTAAAATGCTGTTAATGTCATTGTAATCTTCTTTTCATCACCTTACCTGTCTGTTACCTGTCCACCTGTCCACCGTGTCTGTCTCTGCCCCTTCAGCTGTCTGTCTCTCTGTCCGTACCGGTCAGACATGAGCCACAGACAGCAGCCGTGCGGAGAGTGACAGTATCTGATCTCGGACTGTTACAGGGCCGTTTGTATTCCTGTCGAGGACGGCTGCATTACCCACAATCCCCTGCTCTCAGACAGATAACCACTGAATTATGAAGTCGATCTTTGGGTTGCTAGGCAACACCCTATAAAGCTACATCGTGTCAGTGGTGATGTGAAGATAAGGAACGGGACAGATAGTGTGTGTGTGTGTGTGTGTGTGTGTGTGTGTGTGTGTGTGTGTGTGTGTGTGTGTGTGTCGTCACACTGATGACCTGAGCTCTTATCTAAAGAATGTCAAACAAAAAGAAAAAAAATGTGCTCTTACAGAATGTGAAGAGAG
>NC_062518.1:47058853-47063853 GCF_022655615.1 Tachysurus fulvidraco
GAGAGCGCGAGAGGGAGAAGATAGATAGCGAGGGAGCTCTGCTCTCGCCTCTCTCTCTAGCGCTCTCTTCCGACTCTCTCTCGCTCTCTCTTTCTCGAGCGCTAGTTCTCGCTTCTACTCTCTATCCTCTCTCCTCTTCTCTCTCTTCGCCTCTCTTCGCCTCTCTCTCTCGTTTTTTCTCGCATCCTTTCCTACTCGTCCTCTCTCTCTCTCTCCTCCCTCGCTACGTTCCCTCGCTCCCCGCTCTCCCTTTTCTCGGCTCTCTTCGCTCCTCTCTTGTCTCTCTCTCCTCTCTACGCTCTCGCTATCTCTACTCTCTCCTCTCTCTTCTGCCCTCCGTCCTCTCTTTCTCTCTTCTACTCTCTCTCTCTCTCTCTCCTACTCTCTATCTGCTCTCTCTTCTCTCGCTCTCTTAGCTCCTGACTCTCTGTTTTGTTGTCTGCTCTCTTCTCTCTCTTTTCGCTCCTCTTTCTCTCTCTCTCTCTCTCTCTAGTTCCTCCTCCCTCTTCATCTCTCTCTCGCTCTCTTCGCTCTCTTCTCTCTACTCTCTCTTCCTCCTCTCTCTCTTTCTTCTTCTCATCACACTCTCTTCTCTCTCTCTCTTCTACGCGTCTCTCGCTCTTCTCTCTCTCTCGCCTGGCTCTCGTCTCTGACTCTCGTCGTCTCTTCTCTCTCCTCTGCTCCTTCTCTGTGCCCGCGTCTCCTCATCTCTGTCAGCTCCTCCCACTCGTCACCCGTCTCTCTCCTTCCGCTCCCTCGCTGCCTTCTCTCTCTATTCTCTCTCATCTCTCCTCTCTCTCCTCGCCTCTCTCTCTTCTCTCTCTCTCTCTCTCTCTCTCCCTCATCTCTTCGCAGGCTTTCTCTCTCCTCGTTTCTCTCTTCTCTCTCTCTCTACCCCTCTCTCCTCGTTGCCTCTCTTGCTCTCGTACTCTTCCTCTCTGCTGTCGCTCTTTCTCTCTCTCGCGTTCTTTCATTGCTCTCTCTTCGTGCGTACTCTCTCTCTCACTCTATCTCTTCCTTATCTCCTCTTCTCTCCTCTCGCTCTCGAGAGTATCCTGTATACTTGCCTTTTTAAAACATTTATATACGACAGTGAAGCAGACAGACAGACAGGTGAAGTAGATAAAAAGAATGACAGATACGTAAAGAACATGCGTCTCTGTTCCTATGGTGTCTGTCTATCTGTCTGGGACAAGGAGAGGGACACGTGTAGGGACAGACAGGTAGACAGACAGTGACAGACAGGTAAAGAAATGGACAAAATGCTGCTGCTGCTGAACATGACAGCTTTCGTCATACGGTCTTCCTCTGTCATTGTGATTGTTGTCATGATCTCAGTCTCAAATTGAACACTCTGAGATGTGCAACGGATGTGTAAAAACTTCACATTTCAATCCTTCTCTTGTCCTTCACTCTATAACACACACACACACACACACACACACACACACACACACACACACACACACACACACACACACACACACACACAGTGAGAGATTCCCATAATGCACTGGGAAGTGGCTCTGAGCAGTCTGTTGGTTTGTGTAAAGCATGGATTGATAATAACACTATTTACTCTGTGTGTGTGTGTGTGTGTGTGTGTGTGTGTGTGTGTGTGTGTGTGTGTGTGTGTGTGTGTGTGTGTGTGTGTGTGTGTTGCAGATGCTGTGTTTGGTCAATGTCAGCGATTTCCTGTTTCAATTCTTTACACTTACGACGCATCTCCAGCGGCTCTGCAGCATCTGAGGAACCTCCTTCAACAACTCGCTCAAGAAGGTATCACTCTTACAACTGTCTCTCTCTGCTCCTCTCTCTCTCTCTCTCTCTCTCTCTCCCCCTCTCTCTCTGTCTTCTGTAACTCTCTCCTCCTGTCTCTTTCCTCCTGTCACCTTGTCCTCCTGTCACCTTGTCCTCCTCTCTCTCTCTCTCTCTCTCTCTCTCTCTCTCTCTCTCTCTCTCTCTCTCTCTCTCCTTCTGTAAGTCTCTCCTCCTATCTCTCTCTCCTCCTGTCATTCTGTCCTCTTGTCGCTCTGTCCTCCTGGATGGGACTTTGGGGCTCTGGTATGACCTATTTCCTGTCCGCCAGAATTTCCTAAATAAAGAGGCTTCTGTCATCTTACCCTCTTTGTGAATTGCATCACGGTTCCCATGGCAACACAGCACCACATGTTTATTTTGGGCTGTTTTCAGTTGTAGTCCTGTCTCCACCTTTGTATGTTTTCCTGAATGTCCGAGTGTCTATTTGTCTTTTGTTTCACTTTAACAAAAAGTCTGTCCATCTATCTGTCTCATAATCTGGTCATCTGTCTGTCCGATCCCGTCTAGCCGTCTGTTTCACTGCCTATCTGTCCATCCCTCTGTATCATTGCCAGTCCTGTCTACCTGTTTATGTGTTTATGTGCTACCTGCCTATCTGATCCGTCTTCCTGTCTACCGTTATTTATTCTGTCGTTTTAATTAGTTTTCAGCCAAGTAGAAAAGCAGCAGCTGCTTATTTATTTTTTTTACTTTTCTTTCTCATTTCCATTCATGCTTTTATATGGGTTTAGTGCATATTCGAGTAAAAATAAGACTAGGGGGTGATTGCCAGAATCTCTCTCTCTCTCTCTCTCTCTCTCTCTCTCTCTCTCTCTCTCTCTCTCTCTCTCTCTCTCTCTCTCTCTCTCTCTCTCTCTCTCTCTCTCTCTCTCCCATACACACACACACACACACACACACTCTATTTTCAACATGGTGTCTGGTTTTGTCAAGAGAAATCAGCGTTTCTTCTTGGAAGGGGATGTGTAGCGATTGCTTCCAAGGCTGACACACTCGCCCATCTTTTCCGCGGTCTGTTGCATCGCTCCATCATGTGGGCAGATGAAAGAGGGATGATGAAAGGTTGAGTGCACTCCTCCATGGCCCAGAGAGATAGAAAGGCTTTTCAATGCCATGCTGTGTTAGAAGGGCAAAGTCTCTCTGTTCAGCTGTACAGAAAAAAGTATAGAAAGACAGAGACAGCAGCAATACACACACACACAGCCCATTCTTATGGATAGGGATCATAGAGGGGTGCCAATACTTTGTACAAAGGAAGATTAAACTATAGATTTGAGAGATTTCATTCCAGAGGGATGAATGTACGATCTCTGGAGTTTACGATGACCCATTAGGTCCTCAGGAGCTCTCAGATGCACTATTATAAACTGTTGTAGGAAGGACATTATTTACATTTACACTATTTACTGTCACCCAAATGAGGATGAGGTTCCTCTCAAGGTTTCTTCCTCTTATCTCAGGGACTTTTTCCCTGCCGTCGTCACCTCCGGCATGCTCATTAGGGATAGGGATAAATATATAGTATTTTATATTTTATATCCTTTTTTAAAATTTATTTTAATTGCATGCATTCATTTATTTATTTTAGTCTTATTTCTTCTTCTTCTTCTTCTTCTTCTTCTTCTTCTTCTTCTTGTTATTATTATATATTTCTTTCTTTTTTCAATCCTCTCTGTTCCCATACAGTATGTCTGTACAGCTGCTTTGAGACAATGGGAATTTTAACAATTAAGTGCTAATTTTAATTTTAACCAAGTGCTATACAAATACATTTAATTGCATTAAAAAATGTAACTATGTAATGCTAATGACAGTGCAACAGTAATGACTCAGTGTAATTTCACTGCCACAGTTTAATACTGACATGGTGTAACACTACTGACACAGTGTAATAGTACTGAGACAGTGTAACATTACTGAGACAGTGTAATACTACTGACACTGTGCAATACTCCTGACACAGTGTAACATTACTGAGACAGTGTAACATTACTGAGACAGTGTAATACTACTGACACTGTGCAATACTACTGACACTGTGCAATACTACTGAGACAGTTTAACACTACTGACACAGTGTAACACTACTGACACTGTGCAATACTACTGACACAGTGTAATATTACTTAGACAGTGTAACACTAATGGCACTTTGTAATACAACTGACACAGTACAATAGTACTGAGACAGTGTAACACTACTGATGGAGAGTAATGCTATTGATGAACCGAATACTACTGAGACAGTGTAATACTACTGACACAGTGTAACACTAATGGCACTGTGTAATACTACTGAGACAGTGTAATACTACTGACACAGTGTAACACTAATGACACTGTGTAATACTACTGAGACAGTGTAATACTACTGACACAGTGTAACACTAATGACACTGTGTAATACTACTGAGACAGTGTAATACTACTGACACAGAGTAACACTAATGACACTGTGTAATACTACTGAGACAGTGTAATACTACTGACACAGAGTAACACTAATGTCACAATGTAATACTACTGAGACAGTGTAACTACTGACACAGTGTAATACTACTGACACAGTGTAATACTATTGATGGAGTATAATACTACTGACACAGTGTTACACTAATGATACAATGTATTGCTACTGACATGATGTAATACTTCTGACACAGTGTAACACTAATAACATGTTGTGGCACAGTGTAATAATACTGACACAGTGTAATATTAATGACATATTGTAACACTACACTGTGTCAGTAGTGTTACAATATGTCATTAATATTACACTGTGTCAGTAGTGTTACAATATGTCATTAATATTACACTACTGACACAGTGTAACTAATGACACAGTGTAACAGTACTGACACAGTGTAACTAATGACACTGTGTAACAGTACTGACACAGTGTAACTAATGACACAGTGTAACACTACTGACACAGTGTAATACCCACACAGTGTAACTAATGACACAGTGTAACACTACTGACACAGTGTAACTAATGACACAGTGTAACACTACTGACACAGTGTAACACCAATGACACACTGTAAATCTACTGACACAGTTTAACACCAATGACACAGTGTAATATTACTGACACAGTGTGACACCAACGACACACTGTAATACTACTGACACAGTGTAACACCAATGACACAGTGTAACACTAATGACACACT
>NC_062518.1:47068853-47108853 GCF_022655615.1 Tachysurus fulvidraco
GTTTTTTATGACATTAAATATACAGAAGAATGAGAATATACAGATGCAGTGTAACTGCTGGTGTCTTTAGCAACATATTTGATTCTGGGTATTATTATATTATTATTCTGGGACAATTTTTTTTCATAATAATAATAATAATAATAATAATAATAATAATAATAATAATAATAATAATAATAATAATGTTTTACTAAATCTTAATAATACAGCAGTGGTGTACTGTAGGTATTTCTGAAACCATGCTATGATTGTTGGTTTTTGAGATCACCCTTTCCTCCATGGAGCTCTGCAGGTGTTTGACATGTGTTGCGATGTACATTGTGTTTTGTTGGCAGGAACCGAACAGGACGGGCAGATGGATCTGGAACAATTCCACTGAATTTGAAGGGTGTCGCGAGTGTGGGCTACGCAGATGTTTGCTAGCTGTGTGACTGGTGTAGTTTTATTTAATTGTGAGAGTTTATGTGCTAACTGCACCTGCAGAAGGTCAGCATTCACTCAATGCAAGGGTGAAGTTAACAATGTGACTAGCACAGCGCTTTGGCGGCAGCCATTCGGAGGCAGCTGCAGTGAGTCAGACACTCAGTGTGAAAAAAGAACAAGGACCAGACACACCGGAACAACATTTGTCGAGGATTTCAAAGCTACACAGATGTTTTACTAGCATCCTTTCATGACTAGCATCTTGTACCATGCTAATCCAGTGACTTTTTTAGTAGTTAGCAAAAAAGTGAATAATGAGCATTTACATTACACAAAATATTAATGACTTGACAGTTCTTTTGTTTTAGGAATTTTAAAGGCTGGATGAATCTCCTACCTGGAAGGAAGTGGTGAAGAAGGAAAGTTGAGTTTAGACAGAAGACTTAAGCCCTATTCGGACTGGATTAGTTCTAGGTGGGGAAGTAGCAGAAGTGGGAGGGGTAACTCACTTTACGCACCACAGTAACCTCCTTGTCGTCATGCGCGTATGATGTTGCTTCCTGTTATCACGTGTGCAAACAGACAACTAGGCGCCTCCATGCTTGTAAAACGCGCGAAAAACTACTTACATTCGTATTACCTGAGGTAATTTTTCCGGACCTTTTTACAGAAGGTAAAAGTCGCCGTAATCTTTACTAACATTGTCCGTAATGATTACCGAGATGGCACATTCGGACGGGGCTAAAATCACAGAGAACCTCTGGTAATAATTACTTTACCCCCCACGTCCCCACGTAGAACTAATCCCGTCTGAATAGTGCTTTAGCGAGCTAAGAATCGTGTTGTGTCGGTGGTCTTGTTCACATCATAACCACCTTTTTTCATGACACTTACCGTAAAAGCTTATTACTGATCTTACTGATGGGTTTTGTTTTATAGAATGAAGCATTATAGACTATATCCTGAGCCTATTTTAAAACAAGATTTAAAGCTTTTAATGAAAAAAGCCCGACTTCAGGATGTTCGAACAGGAAGTGCTTTGATCGGTTTGAGAAATCGGTTTGAATTTGATGTGGAAATCTCAGTAATGTCACACGATACAACGATATATAAAACAGTCTCAGACACTCGATGCTTTGTCAATCAGTAAACAGAGAAATGAATCCAGACCTATTGTGACATTTTCAGCTGTTCTCCTCAGTTACGCTGACGAAACATCTTCACGGTTTCTTTCTGCCGAAGACGGATCCCCGTCAGCACCTGGCCGCGCTGGCCGCTCCGTGGCGACAGGATTATTTGTGTTTTTTTGGCCCAGGCTGAGATCTTTGATCACAGATTCATGTGGTTATTGTGTGTGCTGTAGGCCTAGTTTGGGAAGTAACCTTTGATGGTTTTATCTGATTGCAGCCACTTCAGATTCAGCTGCTTTGAGGACGGCTCTTGTACCTTTCTGGGCTTTGATCAATATTCCTCACAAGTGGGAAGTCTCGCATGTGCATAATAGAGTCCTTTATATTCTCGCTCTCTCAAAAACACACACACACACACACACACACACACACACACACACACACACACACACACACACACACACACACACACACACACCAATATAAATGCCTCAAATATGCATTTATAAGAGCCTAGTCGTGACCGCCAAGACTTTAGTAAGTATTCACAATTAACGCTTGTCTTTTGTCAGATTTCTTTGAAGTGACTTACTTTTAAAAACATGTATACACACACACACACACACACACACACACACACACACACACACACACACACACACACACAGACTTATTACAGGTAAGTCTTTGATTGTTCAGTGCTCACAGTTTGTTTTGTATAAGTGCTAGAGTGCTACAGCATACGTTTATCGATGCTAGCCGTCTTATCTACATTTGAAAGCAACCAGCCGAAACACAGATGGTGGTTAATGGGGCTGTGGACGATTAAGAGGTCGAGACAATTTCAGATTCCAAAAGCAATCAGAAAGCAATCTGCTCCTGTCCATACTGACTAACTGAGGAGTGTAGAGGAAGATATTGCACCAGGATGCTGCTATGAATTATCTCTGCATCACTTCTATCGCCATCAAAATATCCATGGCATCTTCTACAGTATGCACAGGATCAACCCAACTTCTTGGCAGTCACAGGAGTGTCGAGCTACAACAATCCGCACCTTCACCCGAAACTGTACGGCAAATTACTAGCCATGCTCTGTCGGACATTCCATACATTTACGCTTCGGATTTGATTTATTAGCTTCGAATATAATTAGCAATTATTGAATGCTCTTACATCTGGTTTGGAAGTCAGATGGAATTTATTTGTTTCTAATAGAGATTATTGCCGACATTTTTACTCTGTTGGACTCCTGCGTACTCTGTTATTAGCAACATCCGGATTCAAACTTTAGATCGCTATTGACTCAAGATTCCTACTCAGAAATGCTACAGAGAATAAACGAATCCTAAAAAACACAATCCTGGTGGTTATGGAGTATTTTAAACCGGCCCTGTTTGGCATTTCTCTTATTATTTGTCTCCACATGCAACAGAACATCACCATATAACTGATCTTTCTTTTTATCCATTAAGAGTAAATGATCTGTTCATTTTGAATAATGTCTTGGTATCTATTTACCAAATGTTTTTCTACTAATATCAATAGACAAGGATCTGTACAAGTGGTTATTGTGTCACTGAGTGGTGCTGGTCTAATGTTGGATAGGTTGGGAGTTCAAATCCCAATTCTTGGGCATTTGAGCAAGCCCCTGAAACCTCACCTCCTCAGCTCTCACTGGATTTCATGCCATTAGGAAATGTCATTTATTCATCTTCTACCGCTTATCCGAACTTCTCGGGTAACGGGGAGCCTGTGCCTATCTCAGGCGTCATCGGGCATCGAGGCAGGATACACCCTGTACGGAGTGCCAACCCATCACAGGGCACACACACACTCTCATTCACTCACACACTCACACACTACAGACAATTTTACAGAGATGCCAATCAACCTACCATGCATGTCTTTGGACCGGGGGAGGAAACCGGAGTACCCGGAGGAAACCCCCGAGGCACGGGGAGAACATGCAAACTCCACACACACAAGGCGGAGGCGGGAATCGAACCCCGACCCTGGAGGTGTGAGACGAACGTGCTAACCACTAAGCAACCGATCCCCCCTTCATTAAGAAACAGCTTTATATAAGCATCTCTGCTAAATATACATACATTCCTTCTATTTTAAAACGACTGAGATGTAGAGAGGTTTGTCCAAGTTACGTTTTATCATACAGCCTTCAAATGAAAATCTTTTATCCTGACTAGTTTGGACGAGAGTTCAGGGAATGTTGCGCGGTTTAGTGGTTGCCCCTTGCTGTGACTGCGTCTGTGCTGTTTAACTCCCACTGGCTTGTATTCTTCTTCTTATTAACACTATTTGCTGTGTGCCTTTTTATGTTTCTCCTGAATGAACGACTGAATTTATTTTTCAGCTAATTTTTGGCATCAGGATCAACCGAACCTCCATGCTTGTCCATTCTTTTGAGGTAATGCTGGGTGATATTTAACACATTATTGTAAACATCGAGTCATCACCCTTGTGCCTCGGATGCTTTTCCTACAACTAGATCACGATTGTTTATCCCCATTGTCTTGTTTTGTCATCAATCTTATTGTGAACATCTCTCTATAAATCTGCTTGATTTTCAAACCAGCTATTATCGGCTCTCGCCTCAAACATTTAGAATTTCTGTCTAAAGCGTGAAGAAAGTGGTTGCCGCCCAACTGTAGGATCATCTTACGTCTCTGAACAACCTGTATGAAAAAGCTATGTGTCTACAAAATCCTACAGAACCCGCTCTGATCCAAGTTACTGCCAGCAGCTGACAGGGGTTCATCTTCATTTTTTTTTACCTTTCATCAGGCTTTGACACAATGGCCTGGCTCTCCCAGCTCACCCTGAGCAGGGTTCCTCTCCTATTTAGAAGGAATATCTGTAGGAGTTGACTGTAATTCTCTCTGATCAGTTATCAGCTTCAGCATCTTCACAGTCTCCACCTCAGCCAGGTCATCAGCAAGCATGGAGCATCATTTCACAGAAGTTATTTAGGAGAAACCTTTATTTGTCCTGTCTACCTTACAGCATGCTGAGATACTTTTCACTGCATATACCAGCTTGTTATGTAGTCAAGGGTCAAAAGAACAGAGTCCGCTCTGATACAGACCCTGTAGTACAGACGGTTAGGGGCCTTACTCAAGGCCCCGACTGGGGCTTAGAGCATCTGATCAAATGTTTAGCCTCCCTCTGCACGTACAGTATTCTTCCAGAACACACATAAACTTCTCTAAGCAAGATGTTATAAAGTCTGACCCCTATTTAACCTTCTATATCTTTCATATATATGCCTAAAATCTCTATCTCAAGATTATCTCCAAACTCCAGACTTTTCGAAGGCAGGTTTCCTTGCCTTTGCTTCATCATAGTTGGATTATTGCTCAGCAATGTTCTCCTCAACACGATTCGAAAAAATTCATTGTGTCCATACCAGCACTGCCTGATGAGGTAATCAAAATCCTGATCACATCGGTCCTATGCTCTCTGCACTCTTCACTGGTTACCAATTTCCTTTAGAAACTCCTCATCTTGACTCATCATTACAGGCAAATGGTCAAGCCTTAAAGATCTTAAAGATCTGCTGACCCCCATGACCTCTACCCATAACCTTTACACAACTGCGGGTGAAAGAAAGAAATTGCTGGAAACATTTCTTTTAAACATGGCTTACTTTTGACTATGTGGTTTTTCCCTCACAGATTTTTTTTCAGTGTTTTATACAGAATTTTGTAGTCTGGCTTGTTCCTTTTCCCTGGAGCACTTAAAGATTTTCCTCAATATGATTAAAATGTATTAACTATTAATATTTTATTGAATTAATCGTATGCATATATTTTTTTTTTGTATTTAAAAAAAAGCAATAATCCGACGTGGATGATAGAAACGTATATTTGTGTCAAGGTCTCAAAGCACCGCTGGTAGATGTCTAGCAGCTGGCACAACACGTACTTGGATGGTCCCCTGTCCCCCATCTGAAGCCTTGTTAAGTTAAAATATGAAGCCCTTCATCAGGTTTCCATGTGAACACATAATCTCGGATGTGTCGTTTGCTAATCGAGAGCTAATGAAGTCCAGACATGCTTCGGGAGATGATCTTGATGTGCTGCGTTGCTATGCATCCATCTCTTTGTTAATGCTGCTCTCAGTCAGTGACCTCTCATTCCAACGCACGCCCAGGAGCATCTCCGGCACGTCTGAGTGGACATTATAGCATGAGTAGTGGGCGAAAAAAAAAACTCTTAAGCATGCCTACTGATGTTCTCGAGGAGGGAAATATTCAAAACAGGCGACATACGGGGGCGGGCCTCGTCTCCAAAACGTTTTGTTTTTTGCTTTCTTTCCATCTCTCTGCTGGATTTTTGTTGCATGTTGTGGAATTTGATTTCTTTTTTTTTTCTTTGTGGCCAGAGGCTCATCAGGCCTGCGAGAAGAGATGGAGAACAGGCTTCCTGCCTGGATGCAAAATTGTTTTGGCAAGCCTCGGCACACTCTCGGCTCTGTAATCATTCCAACTGACTCACTGGGTCAATACATGAGGAGATAATTCTGCCAAGAGGCAGCTTTGGTTTTGAGCATGATGGCATGGATGAATGCTGCCCTGTAGGCACTGAGGAAAAGTGAAAAGATACACATTAACATCACCAGGTCTGGAGAAATTCTGTGAGTTTTTTTTTTTTTTTCCAGAAGTATAGAGAAAATATATTCTTGTAGACAAAATATAACACACTGTGTGTTGTGCGGTGATTGAAAAATAATCAACAGATAATCAACTCTTCCCAAGTGTTTTATTTTTCTTAACACCTTATATTTTTTTTTATTTATCTCTACCTCAATTTATTCTTGTGTATGTTTGGTAAAAAAGTTAGTCCTCACTCATGTTATAGTAGCTATAAACAGTCATTCCCACATCACCTTCAAACACAAAAACAAACCAAAAAAAACACAACAAGAAAAAAAACCCGAAGCTTGTCATGTTACTATAGAAACCACAAAAAAAAAGCATGCAACTCCTTTCGGAAAAATCAGCGTGACACTCGAGACTCCTTTCTTACAGATCAACAACCTGTCAGCAAAATCGCCGTGAATGAGCCGTTGCTATGAAAACAGTAATCAGAACGAGGACATTCATTTTTAATCTGTGCTCCTCTCACAGCTGCTGTTATAAAAAAACTAATCACCACCTTCTGTCCAATCAGAGTCCAGATCTCATCATGACGTCGGTGTATTGTGTGTATTGCTCCTGCTAATAAACAGTGTATTTTGATGTTTGTCTTGCAGACACCGTGTCCAGGTCGTGTCGGTCTGACTCAAATTGAGTGAAATAACAGTGGCTTCTGTTTGCAAAGCCAAAAAACAAAAACAAAAAAAACAAAACGCTATTTTATTGTCAGTCAGTCTCATTTCCCTTCATCTCTTATTTACACCTGCACCTGCCAGCACCAGTGTCCCTAAACACGCTACAGAATTTAAACAGGTTTCTCCGAGGAGACAGAAAGCAGAAACCCCGTACATACGCAAGAACGTTCAATCACAGCGCACTGTAAATATTCACATTTTAAATCTATTTACAGTTACTGCACTTACTATGGTGTGACTAAGAACCTTTCTAATGCCAGAAGGAAATCAAGACCAAATGAAAGCTTCTTTTTTTAATGACTATTGAGTAAAATATCGATTCTCTCCTGCTGAATCTCTCAGCAATCACACATTGTTTCTCTTCAAAACGATCTTTTATTTATTTATTTATATTTACTAAAGTCTACAAAGGTCCAACAATTTAACGTTATCACTTATTCGATAAAGAGAAACGCTTTACACGAGTAACTCATTATGTATTTAACCCAACTTTCTTTAGAATTCATGCTAACGCTCTGTGGCGTTCTTCGCTGACTGAAAGGCTTCTCACACATCAAATATTTCCCCAGGGTCCTAGTGAACCCTGGTTAAAGGGAATCCTGGGTTGTGTAGTCAGAGGTTTCACACTAATCCTACTGACCCCGGGGTTAAAACTGAATCCTGGCTCTTCATAATCTCACCTTGTTTCACACTATACATACCTAAACCCTGCTGCAACCTTATTCTCATGTGCATATTTGCATGTCAGCAACCTGATTGGATAAATCCAGCACGTCACCGTTTTAACTAAAGTCTCGTCTCATTCTTTCACATAAGAGAGGAAAAAACTTTCAGGTATTTGTTTCTGCACCCGAGCAGGTTCTGTTATCTTCCACAGCTTTATCATCTGTTTTTGCTCCTTTTAAGTTTGTTGAGTAGTTGGGCAGATGTACATTTGTTGATATTATAGATTTTCCCCCTCGCTACCGCACACAATTACACGATGTTCAGTGTTTTGCCACCTGACTATATCTACCAAAACATTCTTGTGCAGTGTTGTTCAACTGCATCCTGGTTTTCACGTGTTATGAGGTTATCACGCGCCGATTGCATGCCTGTTGCTAAACAATAAGCCGTTAGATTCTAACACCGCGTCATTTCACACTGTAAATGTTCAGCAATGTGATGTGGAGTTAACACAATAAAAGCTTTAGAGCAGGAGGAAAAGACGTACTAACCCCACTTCTACATTACACGTGTGAAACGTTCCTTTCGCTCACCACTGGCTTACTCTGAAATACTGTGCAAGTCTTTCAATTATTTACTTATTTTTTTTACAATTACTTATAGAACTGTGATTTTTAAAAATTTTTATTAACATTTCCTTATATTTCTGTACTTCAAAATCATTTATATTGGACGTCTAAGGGCAGGTGTTTAAACGCCATTTTCAATAACACTTCAGAAATACGACTATGTAATACAAATTCAACACTACAGCTATAAACACGATAAAGGTGTAAAGAACGAAAGGAAATTTGAATCTAAAGGAAATTTGAATCTAAATTTAGAACACGGTAAATAAATAGCTCCAGTTACATTTAAACTTGTACCATGATACTAATAATGCAAACACATTTCACATTTACTGTGAAAAAGTTCTGTGTGGTGAGTTAATGAGGCAGGACACGAAACCTGAAAACACAAAGAAAAAACAAACAAAGTCCAGATCGAACAAGGGAAGGTTGTTCATCACCATAGAAACCATGCATTCCATTATTTCTAAGAGAAATTTCAGACAAACATTTAAATAAACCATTCATTAAACTTTACTAACACTCAAGGTCGAGTTACAAAGTATTCATTAAATTTTTGATTTATAAATACCAAAAATAAAAAAAAAGCAATAGTCATCCTTAACCCTCATGCTCTTTTAGAAAGTTGTTTCCGCTGTGCGGATTTGTTGTATTGCAACTCTTAAAAACACACAAACTGACCTTCTGGACTTTTCTTTGTTTAGCCAGAGATTCATCTTTATGTAAAAGCATCATGTACACACACATTTAGCTGCTCATTAATCAGGAACGTCAATAACATGGACTGAATGTGAATAGCAGCTATTATGCTAGATTTTTATACCAATGTTCCTAAGTTGAACAGGAATTATATGAATATTGATATATTTCCCCTAACGATGCTTATTTGTTCAATGTTTAGTTCATGTTCTGTCCTGTATCTCTGACTTCCTGTATTCTTCTGACAGGTTATACATGGCAAGATGATGCTACACAGCAGGTGATTTCCAGAGAACTGCTAGCGTTGCCTAAAGTCCCCCTACGACGCCTCGGCAAAAACTTTCCTGCTTACAAGTTACGGTAAGTTGCTGCGTTTGCCACTAGTATTTTATCCACTGGCTTTTAGCAAAGAATAGCAATAATATACAGTATATATTTAAAAAAAAATTATTCTGGAGAAAAATGTTTAATATTTGACTGCTTGCTAAATTAAACATTTTTCTCCAGAATAAACAAAACTACTAGTTAATTTACAACAGGAATTGACTCATATCTGAACTTAGCACAGGAAGTGACTACTAGCTAAATTTAATTTACCACAGGAAGAGACTGCTAGCAAAATTTATCAAAGGAAGTGATTGCTAGCTAAAGTTACCACTGGAATTGACTGCTAGCTAAACTTAATTTACCACAGGAAGTGACTGATAACTAAATTTACCACAGGAATTGTGACTGCTAGCTAAACTTAATTTACCACAGGAAGTGACTGATAACTAAATTTACCACAGGAATTGTGACTGCTAGCTAAACTTAATTTACCACAGGAAGTGACTGATAACTAAATTTAGAACAGGAATTGTGACTGCTAGCTAAACTTAATTTACCACAGGAAGTGACTGATAACTAAATTTACCACAGGAATTGTGACCGCTAGCTAAACTTAATTTACCACAGGAAGTGACTGATAACTAAATTTACCACAGGAATTGTGACTGCTAGCTAAACCTAATTTACCACAGGAAGTGACTGATAACTAAATTTACCACAGGAATTGTGACTGCTAGCTAAATGAAGGTGAAAATGTAATTAAGATCTGATTAGCGACTTGACAGAACCTGTTTTTTCCACATTCCTTCTCTTTGGAATAAATGACACGGTTGTTGTGTCCATAGGGCTCAGTCTAGCCATGGTGACAACAGGAAGTACCTACAGGAACTTGGCTTCTTACCTGCAGATGTCACCACCTCCAAACAAGGACTTCAAGGCAAGGTGATGGTCGAGTTTTCTGAACAATCTGACTTCTGTTTAATAAACGTGTGTGTGTGTGTGTGTGTGTGTGTGTGTGTGTGTGTGTGTGTGTGTGTGTGTGTGTGTGTGTGAGTGAGTAGATTGATATATTCTGATTAGTAATTTTTACATATGATACATTTATTCTGAAGTCATTAAAATCATGATTCAAATTATTACACATTTAATTGCACTATTAATTAGTTAATTGCAAATAAATGTTTTTTAACATAGGAATTTTATATAAATATCTAAATTTAAATTTAAATAATTTAAATGTGATATTTTTTATTTGAAATGAATTTTCCACAATTAAAAAAAAATCCAATTTTATTTATTTGTTTGTTTATTTTTTTTGCTTTTGAGTTGTTTATGTATTTAATTTTATACATATACATATTTCTATGCAATTCAATTCTTTCCGTGATTGATTTTTTTTCCTCACATTCACATATAGAACATGGAAAACATCTAGTTCCTACCATACTTTTCTCGTCTCGTTCCGGGGATAAAAGCGAGAGCTCTGCAGTAATTCTGATGTCACGCCAGATTGGCACGGCGCTTTGATGAATATTCATCATAATATTTAAGATAGAGCTCAGGTTCCTTCTCATGCAGCTGGAGGTGAAAACCAGAGAGAGACAACACAAAGCCTTAGAACATCTGTCCCAGAGCAGGGATGCTGGGGAAGAGGAATAGTTCAGAGCTCCGACCAACAACGGACTCCCACAGTGCTTTTAGAGACGCTATGGAAATCCACCCTGCTGTTCCCTGCTTTATATCAGCTACACACACAGCACTACTCTTAATCTGAATGCTAACTGTTATCCGACGTGCCTTCAGATTCAACAGCACATGATTTAACTAAAACTAATTCTTCATTATTTGTGTTTTTGGATTTTTTTAGACTCTACTGAACACAGGAATTAACACAGCAAAAGTATAAGTAAAAGTATATAACATTGAAATCAATGTTTAATGAATTAATTATTATGTCACATTGTTATTTTATCAGTATATAGTTATGTTTATGTTTAAAGGTCTGGGAGACGTTCCTGGTTCTGTTCTTTCTTTAATAAGTTTAATAAGGTATGAAAAAATGTGCAATTACTTACAATAACCAAAGTTTTATCTTTAACCGACAAACAGGGACGTCCTGATGAGACGACCTCCGTGTCTCAATAGAGCATGGGTTTTTCTCTGTATGTGACCGTGGAGCTGTTTGATGTACCACATTATACGTATATGTGAGGGTAAATACTGTATGTGGGGGTACGTTAAGGTTTGGACTCCTCCAGATGATGAGAATCTTTATTTCAATCAGTTTTCATCCAACAAAATCGAAACTGCAATGAACAAACAATTGATCTCCTGGTTATGTTTCATTCCCTGGATCCTAAATACATGATCGCAATAATAATCAAATAATAATCATACTAAATTTGAGTCAACAGGAAATTTACTGACCTAATCTTTATATCCGTCTCTGTTACATGTCCTGAATAAAGGTTTTTATTTTTACATTCTCAGTCGTTAGTCAATCTCAAGCCGTTCCTTTCTCTACACTTTCTCAATAAAGCCGATCGATTCCTTTTGTTTTTCAGTACAAAATTAAAGGAATGTCTGATCTCCTGGATTTGATCATAGAACCTAAAGCACGGCCACCTCCACGACCATCCACCTCGCTCCTTCAGCCACGTCCAGGCCCCAAACACCAATACTGGCCTGGACTTAAACCAGTGGACCGAACTGCGCTCCTGGACCAAAACGGGCTTCTCTCCGAGCTGCAGCAGTACCTGCAGTCAGAGCCAAAAGAACCACCTGCAGCTCCATCTCAGAAGGATCTCCAGCACTTCCAGCTTCAGCATAGTTCTCCTGCCAAAGCAGGGAAAGTTCCAGGTGATTTAAGGCGACCTCCTCGACCCAGAATTGACAAACTCTTGTTTAGGTCAGGAGCAAACCGGCCAAAAACTCAAGACTCCCTCAGCTCAGTGGATGGTAGGAATATTATTTTCTAACATTTTTTTCTGCTCCTTAAACCAAATAATGCTCACAGATGTGTTATACCAGAACCTCCTCTAGGTTTATTTCATTCGTTTTCCTTCTTCATTCTCCAGAGAAGTTCATCCAAGGTGTGGTGAAGAAGCTCGGACAGCAGAGCGTTAACATGGACACCCTGAGCCTGAACGACCTTGACCAGCTTTCTGAGGTCATCACTCAGGCCCTGCAGGTGGTAGATGATAGCGAAGGGGTCAAAGGTCGTGAGGTAACGGTAGATGATGATGATGATAATGATGCAATGAAGAAGGAGCCACATGCACAAGGGCAGCTTAAAGAAAGATCTAGACAGGATCTCCCAGCCAAAGGTATTAGAGCTGTCAATCATGTTGAAATGATTTGTTATTGATCGTTCCAGTTACGTAAGCTTGTGTAATTATGTGTAATATTTGGTGCTTATGGCTTACAGATGGGCAGACTAAAGAAAGCAAGCCAGCAGCAGAGGGAAAGGTAAACAACTGCAGCTGCACAGCTTCTCACCATGTAAATGTGACAAAAGACTCCTTTTCTGACGCCATAAGAGAATGATTGATACGTATTTTTACCATCGAATGGATTTCTGTTCAAAACTTTATAAATTAGATGCTGTGATGGATGATGATTGCTTTGATACTGAACATTAATTTATCTTGGGAGAAAATGGGACTGACCCAACAAGCAGGCTGTAGGCAGGTGCCAATATTAAAGTTTCAGATCAGGATAATTACCCCAGCATCTATCACCATATACAGTGTCATCGGGGGTGGGGGTGGGGGTGTACAGTAAAACATGGAGGAGTCCAATCACCTGAATCACCATCAGCTGCCTTAAAGAGAAAAGATGGAGAAATAGTGAAGATACAGTATGGAGGGATTGGTGTGGTTAAAGGATAGAATGAGGAAGAGGATGGTGAGATTGAGGGAAGGGGTGGGGAAGTGAAAAGGAAAGAATGGAGGGAGAGATGTAGGCATTGAGTGAATTGATGGAGGGAGGGGATGGTGGTAGGAGACGGTGGAAGGATAGAGCAAAGGGAAAAGAGGTAGAGGGTGAAGTGGTGGATGTAAAAAAATGGAGGGGGAAGATGGTGGGATAGAGTGAAGGCATTCATGGAGAGATGGAGGGAGAGGATACAGAAGCTAAATGAGAGAATGGAGGGATAGACTGTGGGAGAAATGTGGAGAAATGGCGGACACAATTGAGGAAGAGATTTGAGGGATAGAGTGAACGGATGGAGAAAAACTATGTAGAAATGGAGGGATAGAGAGAGAGGATGGAGAAGTAGAGGGCTAGATGGAGGGATAGAGCAAAGAGAGAGATGAAAAGAGAATGTAAGGATTGAGGGAGAGGTTGGATAATTTCTGTATAACCAGAGAATGGAGGGAGAGTGTGGAGGGATAGGTTGAAGGGATTGAGGGAGAGATGGAAGCATAGGTGAATGGATGGAGGAAAGGCGAGTGTGGAATGATAGAGCAAAGGGATGGAGACAGAGGATAAGCCTTCTAAACAATCTCTAACAAGCAGAATGTCCATGTTTTTACAGGATAAAGTTTTTATCAGTCAGCTCCTGGACTTCCTGGACAGGAACTCCAGTCCTGAGGCTACTGATGAAACGTCCCTCCTGGACCCTCTCAGTCTCCCACAAACACCTGCAGGTCTGAAATCAGCTGGAGTGGAGATTGTTCAGAGTCGCACCACTCAGACCAGCGTGGACTTAACCAAGAAGAAGATGGAGCCAGACACAGTGGATCTGCACCTCACAGGAGATGCCGAGGTGGAGCAGTGGCTGCGTGGTGAAGATGACGTGGATGCAGATGCTCGGCGCAAGGAGAACCACACAGAGGAAGGGGAAGTGGAGAAGAAAGGTGGACATGTGGAGAAAAAGTTCAGGGTGGATGTGACGGCATACTCCACCCCTCGGCGTGACGAATACTTCGGCTACATCATCACACAGGAGTGAGTAACCGCCTGCTCACTAGTGTAGAAGGAACAAGGAACATCTGATCAAGGTACATGCTGGATTCTGATTGGTCAGGAGGAGTCGATTTATTTATAGCTGCTGGACCTTCAGCTTAAACACACACACACACACACACACACACACACACACATACACACACGCACACACACAAACACACACACAAATTTGCAAGGTAATAGCTTCAAATCATTTTCATTCTCACCTTTGTGTGTGTGTGTGTGTGTGTGTGTGTGTGTGTGTGTGTGTGTGTGTGTATCTATACATGTTTGTCTGAATGTAATTTTGCAAATATATAAGTGTAAATGAGTGTGTATCGATTCCTGTGTGTGTGTGTGTGTGTGTGTGTGTGTGTGTGTGTGTGTGTGTGTGTGTGTGTGTGTGTGATAGCGAATCACACTTTACAGGAATCCCATTTGCGCCGTAGTGTTTGCTTTGTTGTAGGAAAATGTGAGTGATTTATCAAAGCACTGAAGCCACCTGAGCCGCCTCTTCCACGCTTTTCCTCCATCTCTCTGTCCATCTTCCCATCTTCTCTTTCAATCCCTCCGTTCCTCTAATCTGTTCCTCGATCTCTCCATTCTCTCCTTCCATCCCTCAAGTCCGTGCCTCTTTCTCTTCATCCTCTCTTCATCCCTTTACTCTATCCTGCCATCTATTCATCCTTTTCTTTAGTGCTTTCATTCTGTCTGTCCATCCTCTTCCACCTCGTTCATCTCTCATTCTCATTTCTCTATGCCTTCACTCCATGCCTCCATCTTTCCATCCATCCATCCTTTCCATATACTGTAACTCTCAATCCTTTTCCCCGATTCGTCCACCCCTCCATCCGTTTACATTCTGAACTGTTCCCCATTCACTCACTCCATCTGCTCTCGGTACCTTTGACTCCTTTCTGTTTCCTCCTCTATTGATTTCTTTCATCTAGCTATCTGTTGTCTGCCTCTTCCACCACCTGAGTCCTGCAGTCCCTTTCTCCACTCCTCTATCTGCCATCGCCATCTATTTCCTCCACCATTTCCTTCATCCCCCATCATTTGCTTTCTTCATTCCCGTGTCTGCTGTCTGCTTACACTTCCCCCATTCCTCCACCAGCTTCTCCCATCCTTTTGCCTCTGCCATCTTCTTTCTCTCTCTTTCCATCCTTACCTTTATCCCTCCTCTTTTGTATATCATTCACTTTCTTTCTTCTTTCTGTCTCTCGGGCTGCTTTTTTCCACCTGTCCATTTTTTCCTGCTTTTTTTCAAATTCTTCAGTTATTCTTCCCATCATGTTCCTCCATACCTTCATCCACCTTTGATCCACTTTTTTGATCCATTCATACCTTTTGTGAATCCTTTCATCCTTTTCCCTGTTCCCTTCATCCTTTCATTTTTTACCTTGTAGTTTAGATGTATATGCATCAAGTAGCCTTCAGTAGTATGTCTGCAATTATTGTAGAATTTTCACACACTTTGTATTTTAATCTCTCTCTCTCTCTCTCTCTCTCTCTCTCTCTCTCTCTCTCTCTCTCTCTTTCCTCTAGCTCTCTTTCCACTGATCAGGGTCTTAACCTGATGGAAACCTTGGCTAAGAGAGCAAACCTGCGTGTAACCGACTTCCTCCAGCTCTCGTAAGAACACACACGCACAAAGTGGGCAAATATCGCCTATAATCAACATATTTTAGTGTGTGTGTGTGTGTGTGTGTGTGTGTGTGTGTGTGTGTGTTGCAGTAAGAGTCAGTGTGTGGGGGTGAAAATCACATTTCTGTTTGGACTGATTGTTCATTTTAAAAGTTGCACTGTGTAACTGCATTTGACCTATAGGAATATTGACTGTGTGTGTGTGTGTTAGAGAGAGAGAGAGAGAGAGAGAGAGAGAGAGAGAGAGAGAGTTTGATATAAAATAGAAAGTGTGTAGGTGTGTGTTATTTTTTAACCTCCCTCTTGGTGGCTTGATTAGCGAGTGTTTCATAATGAGACTGAAAGCTCTGGACTCTGGATTCCAGACTCGTTTTTTTTTTCTTATCTTTTTTTTTTAACCGAAAACTGATGTCCAAGATTTATTGTGCAGATTTATTCTCATCACATATACATCTCTATCTGCTGTCCATCTTACATCTGTTCTTCTGTTCACTGACCTCAGGCCACAGTCAAATTCCTCCCTCACCTCCCTCACCTCCCTGAGCCCCTCCCTCACCCTGAGCCCCTCCCTCACCCTGAGCCCCTCCCTCACCCTGAGCCCCTCCCTCACTCTGAACACCTCCCTCACCTCCCTCACCCTGAACCCCTCCCTCACCCTGAGCCCCTCCCTCACCCTGAACACCTCCCTCACCTCCCTCACCCTGAGCTCCTCCCTCACCCTGAGCCCCTCCCTCACCCTGAGCCCCTCCCTCACCCTGAGCCCCTCCCTCACCCTGAGCTCCTCCCTCACCCTGAGCTCCTCTCTCACTCTGAACACCTCTCTCATCCTGAACTCCTCCCTCACCCTGAGCTCCTCCCTCACCCTGAGCCCCTCCCTCACCCTGAGCTCCTCCCTCACCCTGAGCTCCTCTCTCACCCTGAACACCTCCCTCACCCTGAGCTCCTCCCTCACCCTGAACACCTCCCTCACCCTGAACACCTCCCTCACCCTGAACACCTCCCTCACCCTGAGCTCCTCCCTCACCCTGAGCTCCTCCCTCACCCTGAACACCTCCCTCACCCTGAACACCTCCCTCACCCTGAACACCCTCCTCACCCTGAACACCCTCCTCACCCTGAGCTCCTCCCTCACCCTGAGCTCCTCCCTCACCCTGAGCTCCTCCCTCACCCTGAACACCCCCCTCACCCTGAACACCTCCATACCTTCATCACCTTCCTCACTCTGAACACCTCCCTCACCCTGAACACCTCAATTACCTTCATCACCTCCCTCACCCTGAACACCTCCATTACCTTCATCACCTCCCTCACCCTGAACACCTCCCTCACCCTGAATACCTCCAACACCTCCATCACCCCAAAAACCTCCATCACGTCCATCACCCTGAACACCTCCATCACCTCCATAACCTTGAACACCTCCATCACCCTGAAATCCTCCATCACCTTTGTCACCATTAACACCTCTATCACCTTTGTTACCATGAACACCTTCATGACATGTAGCTCAATTTATGGCTGTAGTTTAGCTTCCCAGAGCCAAAATATATTTTAACATTTGCCTCCAAAGCATACTTTTGCAAGAAGGGTTTACATTCATTTATTCATCATCTTCTACCGATTATCCGAAATTCTCGGGTCACGGGGAGCCTGTGCCTATCTCAGGCGTCATCGGGCATCGAGGCAGGATACACCCTGGACAGAGTGCCAACCCATCACAGGGCACACACACTCTCATTCACACACACTCTCACACACTACGGACAATTTTCCAGAGATGCCAATCAACCTACCTATGTATGTCTTTGGACGGGGGAGGAAACCGGAGTACCCGGAGGAAACCCCCGAGGCATGGGGAGAACATGCAAACTCCACACACACAAGGCGGAGGCAGGAATCGAACCCCCAACTCTGCAGGTGTGAGGCGAACGTGCTAACCACTAAGCCACCGTGACCCCTAGGGTTTACATTTGCTTGCTAATTGTTTCTTCCAAAGCTAGCTTATGTTAGTCAACGTTTCCTCAGAGCTTTATCTTTTCCTTACATTCTTTCAGTAGGCAAGAGCTCACTCTGAAGGTTAGCTTTCACTTCAAGGTCAGACTTTCATTCCAAGAGTTTGCTTTCACTCCAAGGATTAGCATTCACTCTTAGTGTTAGCTTTCACTCTCTAGATTAGCTGTCACTCACTAGTACTACTTTGCTGGTCTGTCTCAGCTCTTTAGCTCCCATGTTCATGCATTTGTATATCAGTGGACGTGGTAGATCAGTGTTGAAGGTGTCGGACTACTGATTGGAAAGTTCAAATCCCAGGTACACCAAGCTGCCACTCCTGGACCCCTGAGAAGGACCCTTAACTCTTAATTGCTCAGATTAGATAAAAGCCACTTTGTATAAGGGGCGTCTGGCAAATTCTGTGTATACATCATGCACACATTGGGATAGTGATTTTTTTCTATTTTATATGATGATATATATGAAAACCCTTGTTTTCATCAGACCATCACAGGTGCACATGCTTCTCTAAAATTCCCCTAGAGGGTTAGAGCTTAAATAAAGTAGCCTAGACTAGCAACACATTCAGTAGAAGCTAGCAGCAGAGCTACTGTATGTAAGTGTGTGTTCGCTTAGCAGTAAGCGTGAGCTCAGATCAGAATAGCCTGAGGATCTGAGGATGTTAACATAAGACAGTGAAAGCCAGGGAAGGTCAATAGAAGTTAAATGCAGGGATGGTGCAGTCAAGCTGGCACATGTCCAGAGAGTGTTATCTTAGCCAGTAAAGGTTATCACAGATCTGTAAAGGCTTCAGCAGTACTGGTTTGAGCTGCTGGTGTAGCATAATGGATCTTAGCATAGGCTGTGTGTGTTTCGCTCTCGGGTATAAACAACTCAACCAGGCTAAGATTTCTCCATTCGTTTCTCCTCTGTTGATTAAGAGTGATGACGGACATGTGTGGAATGTTGATTTTTAGTTTTACCGGTGGAAAATCTATTTATTTGGCCCAGATATGTATGAAGTGCAACATTCCTGACATGACCTGCTTCGTAGGAACTTTTACGGAGGTGTACGACGGAGGTTGTGGCTACATGAGTCATAGGATTTTTTTAACCGAAAGAAACATCAGAAATGTGGTAAAGGGCAAAGCAATGGCTTATGGCTAGGGAAGAAATATTTTTGCGCATCTAAGATTAGATTTGGCTTCACGCGTAATAAAGGTACGTACGTATATGTTATGTAAGCCAATTGTTAAGCTGGTGGACCTTTCTGATAGCTTCTTCTGCTTGGTCCTGGTCCTTGGCCTATACATATTAAAGAGCCTCTTATCCTTTATACACATTCCTAGGTTTGTCTTGTGCCTTTGTAAAGCCTTTCCCATTCCAGAATATCTAAGCCATTTCCTGCATTTGTTCATTCCTCACTCCTAATTTACTCATTTCCTAGATTCCTGTGTACCTTGCTTCTCTGTTTGCTGCCGTTCCAGTTATTTCCTGGCTTTGACCTCAGCCCGGCTTTCAGACAATGATTATGGATTTGCCTCTCATTACCATGGCTGCCTTTGCTTTTGATCAAGCTGCCTGCTCTGACAGCATTCTTTAGAAAGGTCTACATAAAAAAGGAGTCTGCAATTACGTCCCTTCTGCCTTGGGCTCACTTCTGAGATCCGTACTGTCATTCTTGACCTATTGCCAGACAGACAGACACAAAAGTAGAACGTCTGAATTAAACCAGGGACGTATTATTAAGTGAGAGGGTGAGGCCTTCCAGGATTTTATTAGAACTATGCCTGTTAGTTTGTCCATTTTAAATAATAAGAGCACTAGTAGAGGAGGGGCAACAGAGGTGGAACGAGCACTTCGAGACTTTATGGACAATTAGAATAATGGTTTAATGTGGCATATTTGAAGGTAGGAGGTGTTGAGTTTGATTTAACAGATGATGGGTTGAGAAGGTGTTGGGTCTGAAAGTTCTCTGACCCATTTGACCCATCCAAAGTGGACACACACAGCAGTGAACACACACACACACTGTGAACACATACCCGGAGCAGTGGGCAGCCATTTATGCTGCGGCGCCCGGGGAGCAGTTGGGGGGCTTTGGTGTCTTGCTCAAGGGCACCTCAGTCTTGGCCGGCCCAAGACTCGAACCCACAACCTTAGGATTACGAGTCAGACTCTCTAACCATTAGGCCACGACTTGCCTAAGACTTAAAGAGAATTGGGTCGGTATATGGGGGAATTCTTTTCCTGAAGATCTGTAGTAATCTGGGCATTAACTCATGATATAATTTTACTACCCCAGGCAACATGCCTTGCTAATGACTATTTGCTCTGGTCTGCTGAAGCCATTACTGACCTCTTGTACCAACATGTATTGGCTGTATGCTAGTAGGTAACAGAACTGAAAGGAAGAAGAAGGGGAAAGCTTTTTGGGGGGAAAAGGGTGTAAGATGGCAGTAGACCAATACTGGTGGTGCTTAGAGACAGAGCAGGAGTGTAATGCTCAAGAACACAAAGAGATAAGAAAGGCAAGGAGTCAATGTATTGGTTTGTACACTAACAGTATGTTTGTTCTTTGATTCTGTGTGAGACAAGTAGCCAGTGTAACTGATGAAGTACATGAGTAATGTGTGCTGGATGTTTGTTTTGTGCAACACAAAAGCTGATTTATGAATATGACTGCAACACCCATGACATTCACTCAATTCTTTCCAGGATGTTAGATCGACATCAGGAAGCATTACACCATGAATATTAAAGACTGAGTGAGTTAGCAAGTGGAAATGTCCATGGAAAAACAATGCTTGTTTGTAGCTGCATTGATGTACACTTGCTAGAACCTTACAACAAAACAGATATACACATGATCCTGTTTTTTTTTGTGGTCAAGTATCAAGTATACATAACGACCTTCTGTCAACAATGCCCTGTGTCCTCTGGCTAATCAGGCTTGCTTACCCTTAGCCCTAGCTTTGCCAGCAGCGAACATGCTAAGACTCTGTCCTCTTTGTTTAGTCCGAGGGTAGACTCGAAAGTTTCTGGGTTACTCATCAGAAGGTTGGGGGTTCCATCCACAGTACCACAAAGCTGCCACTGTCAGGGCCTTGATCACGACTCTTAACATTCTCTATTCCAGCAAATGTCGTATCATAGCTGGCCATCATCTCTAAACCCAGCTTTCTAACTAGCTAGGATATCTGGAGAAAAGAATCTCGATTCATGACTTCAACTTCCTTGATGTCGCTTTGCCCGCTTCCCTCTCTCTGATCAGCAGAAGTCTGTCAGGAAAGTATTTTCCCCATTACTTAACAACTGAAAAAAGAAAGAAAAGAAAGCAACATTTACATGTTCTACATAATACAGATCTTAGCACTCAAAAAAATCATATAGAGCATTTTAACCAGATCTGCAAAAAAGAAGGGAATTACAGTAATCTAAGCATGAGGTTATGAAAGCAGGAACAATGATTTCAGCATCATTCAGACTATATTTTCTCACAGACGTATGTCCATGAGTGCACAAAATGATCACTAATTTGGCTGAATTCTGTTCTTATAGCTAATGTGTCATTATGGGTTATTACTAACACACACAAAATAAAGACTTTACACTAGTTTGAAGTTCTGGAAGAGAAACTCCAGACTTGATGTATAAGTTCATACATGGTCCAACCAGCTGGGGGAGTGATGTACCCACTCAAACACACACACACACACACACACACACACACACACACACACACACACACACACACGCATGCATCTCCACACAGGCGACTGTTTCAGCATCTCCCACGCACCTTTAATACACACAGGAGCAAACACTTTCCACCAACATCCTCCATTGCTCTGCAATATTGCCAAAGCAATTACAAGGTGATAACATCTATAAGAGCAATGCTAATAATGCTACTAATAATAACAAAGCATGTATAACAAGAACACTTTCCATCTCTCTCCCCCTACACACACGCCGGTTTGCTCTCACTCTGCATTAGCACGCTGTATGAAGCCAGGGATGTGACATTTCACAGGTTCAGTAGGTTATCTCTGAGGATGGCAGCATGAGCGAGAGAGTGCTGCGTTCATGTGCTTCCGAGGCAAACGTTTTATAATGCTGACACACCGCCATGAATAGACAGTCTAGGCAATGTTAGCACAGAGGCAGGCTAGACTAGCAGCAGGGTTAGAGTCAGTTTAGGCTTAAAAAGAAAAAAAAAAGATTTGAGAAAGTGTTTGCTAAGATTGAACTTATTTAGGCTCCCTATTCTGCTAGCATAAAAGCTATAGTGGCTCTGTGGGGGTTAGATCAAGCAAAGGAATGGCTGGAATTGTGGCTTTGACATGGCTGTGCTAGCACCAGTTCAGGCTAATTTAGGGCTAGTAAAGGCTACAGCAAACCAGTAAAGGCTGAGGCTAATAGATTAGCGTTGTTCAGTAGAATTGAACGCCAAGCCAGTTTTGCAAAGAAGCAAAGCACACATTAGGAGGAAGTCAAACAATAAAGACAATCACTGCTACCTAAGAGACAGGAGATGCTAAAATAGGTCATAAAATCTTAGCCTAAAGGCAGGTAACAAAAATGGTTAATAAAGAGCAACGCTACAGCAAAGACCAGCCTTTTAGTAAACAAGGGAAATAGAGTTTTCTACAACTCAATAAATTCTGAGACAAGACAGTAGTCCATTGTTAAAAGCGCCATACAAATAAAATTGAATTGAATTGAAGTAGATTAGTCACTGCTAGTAAAAAGCCAAGAGGAGCTAAGCTAGATTGAGTGAAGGCTAATAAACAGCAGCACATACAGTAAACCCAGGTATTAAAAAAAAGACTATCAAATGAGCAGCTTAGGGTAAAATAGGGCTAGTAAAGAAGAGTGATTTCTAGGCTACTAGAGTTGTGAAGGCAAAATCAGACCACTGGAGATTAAGGCTAATGTGCTAAATGGTAGGTGAAGACAGGACTAACCTAAGGAAGGATGTATAAAGGCTAAGATAAGATAAGATCATTTCTCTGTTACAGCGGCGAAGAGAAAGAAATGCAAATAATTAAAAGAATAAAGACATAATATAATATACAGTATATACAAAACATAATGTATAAATACAGAGAAGAAAAAAGAGACCACGAGAAAGTAGTTACGCTAACAGACATATTGAACGTTGTCGTGTGTGTCGTTTAAAATACTTTGTTATTGTTTATTATTACAGTGAAACAGTCATAACAGTGTGTAATTATGGTGACTGGTTCACTGGGAGCAGTTTTGGTTGTAAAGTCTAATAGCAGCAGGGAGAAAAGAGCGTCCGTGTCGCTCCTTCAGACACTTAGGATGTAACAGTCTGCCACTGAAGGAGCTTTCATACAGGGGGTGAGAGTCGTTCTGCAGCAATGAGGATAGTTCTGCTACCATCCAACTTTCTCCCACCTCCTGTACAGTGTCCAGAGGAATCCCTAGGACTGAGCTGGCCTTCCTGATCAGCTTGTCCAGTCTCTTCTACTGCACCAGGATACCACACCATAGAATATGGCTGAGGCACAGACTCAAAAAAAGGTCTTTAGTAGCTCTCGCTGCACTCCAAAAGACCTTAATCTCCTCAGCAGAAAGAGTTTAATAAGCCCTTTCCTATAGATTGCCTCAGTGTTGTAGGTCCAGTCCAGTTTACTGTTCAGGTGAACACCCAGGTATTTGTAAGAGTCCACTCTCACGATGTCCTTTCCCTGAATGTTCACCAGTGGTCATGAAGCACATGTCATGTAAAATATTTATGTAAAAATGATGTGAAAAGCTAGCAAAAGACGGAAGATATTGTAATAGGAGCAATAGAGTCAAGCAGAGAACTGGTTTATGCTGGTATAGTGAAAAGTTAGCAGAATAATATTCACTCTTCTGAGGTTATGAAGTCTAGCATAGTGCTAGTACAGAGCTTATAACCAGGTGTTAATTGTGCACGAGTGTGTGCACACTGTGTGTGTGTGTGTGTGTGTGTGTGTGTGTGTGTGTGTGTGTGTGCGCGAGACAGAGAGTAGGCATGAAGAGAAGTGAATTGTTTCCCTGAACTTTGGGATCTCTCTATCCTTGGCGGTGTTTGAGGAGGCGGAGGCGAAAATGGGGCGGAGTCAGCGATGGTGGACCTTTCCCTCTGAGAGAAAGTAGAAGCGGAGACTTTATAAAAATCAGTGTTGAGTGTGAGTCAGGAGGCTGAAAGGTTTCACCTCTCACCTTCCTCAGACGTGTGAATGGGATTTTCTGTAGTGACAGATTTATTCTCTCTCTCTCTCTCTCTCTCTCTCTCTCTCTCTCTCTCTCTCTCTCTCTCTCTCTCTCTCTCTCTCTCTCTCTCTCTATGTCTGTTCTTCAGTGTGCTCTTTGTGCTTTTCCCCCCACACAACTCTTGAGTAGCTGCAGTGCTCGTTCTTGCCTATACTTTTTGTCTGTCTGTCTGTCTGGGCATCATGTCCATGCCCAAGTCTTTTATTTCTCTGACCTCTGACTACTACAGTTTCAAACATCCTACACTTTATATATATTTATATATTTGTACACACACATACAAACAACCACACACACACACACACACACACACACACACACACACACACACACACATTTCAGGAATTAAGAGCTAGTCTACTGAGACTTTGTTCTCTGTCTTGTTCAGGGTTCTTGGTCCTGCTGTAACATTCAGAGTGAAGCCCAACGCTGGGAACATCACCACAGCACTGCTGGCCCGAGTGGCAGGTACACACACGCACGCACACACGCGCACACGCACACACACACACACACACACACACACACATATATAGTGTATGTGTGTAACATAAAGATGGTGGAGTTGATGATGATGATGGTGATGAAGGTGGTGGTGGTGGTGATGATGATGTATAGTATAAGGCTTGTGTTTATTTTACTGCAGTCAGCGCATCACTGTAATAATTTGCTATGAAACTTTACTACTTAGTTGTTAACTGTGTGTGTGTGTGTGTGTGTGTGTGTGTGTGTGTGTGTGTGTGTGTGTGTGTGTGTGTGTGTTTAAGAGCCTAGTGGAGTGTGTAGATAGAGGTAATGGCTGGCCTAGTCAAACTAAAATGTCAGACAAAATGTTAAGTCAACATCATCAGCCTCCCGCTCGCCTCCCAGAAATTATGAATGATGAGCGTCTGCGCTTTCGAATGCTAATTCCTCACTTTCCTCCACACTGTCTTTGCTTTAACACCTTATTACAGCACCTGTGCTTCATCTCCTCTTCCTCACCTCTTAGAGGAACACAATCTTTATCTTATTTAACAAATGAGATACTTTTTTTGACTTTTTTTTTGTAACTACAGTACCATGATGTCTGGAATCATCTAATAGTACTTTCTCATAGGTTGTTTTTCTTCTTCTTATAGCACAGCAGTTTAAACAACTCTAATGACGGTGATTATTGTTGGTGGTGGTGATGGTGTTGAGGATGGTGAGGGTGATGGGGAGAATTGTGATGATGATGATGATGATGGTGATGATGATGATGATGATGATGGTGAGAATTGTTGTGATGGTGAGAATTGTTGTGATGGTGATGATGATGGTGAGAATTGCTGTGATGATGGTGATGATGATGGTGAGAAATTGTTGTGATGGTGAGAATTGTTGTGATGGTGATGATGATGGTGAGATTTGTGATGATGATGATGATGATGATGATGGTGAGAATTGTTGTGATGGTGATGATGATGGTGAGATTTGTGATGATGATGATGATGATGATGATGATGGTGAGAATTGTTGTGATGGTGAGAATTGTTGTGATGGTGATGATGATGGTGAGAATTGCTGTGATGGTGATGATGATGATGATGATGATGATGATGATGGTGAGAATTGCTGTGATGATGATGATGATGGTGATGATGATGATGGTGAGAATTGTTGTGATGGTGATGATGATGATGGTGAGAATTGTTGTGATGGTGATGATGATGGTGAGAATTGCTGTGATGATGATAGTGATGATGATGATGGTGAGAATTGTTATGATGGTAAGAATTGCTGTGATGATGATGATGACGATGACGATGATGATGATGATGGTGAGAATTGATGATGGTGATGATGATGGTGAGAATTGATGATGGTGATGATGATGGTGAGAATTGATGATGGTTGTGGTGATGGTGAGAATTGATGATGGTGATGATGATGGTGAGAATTGATGATGGTGATGATGATGGTGAGAATTGATGATGGTGATGATGATGGTGAGAATTGATGATGGTGATGATGATGGTGAGAATTGATGATGGTGATGATGATGGTGAGAATTGATGATGGTTGTGGTGACTATTTTAAATCGTGTTTAAAGCTACATATAGTTATAGATTTCAGAATGTCATATTTGGCTCCTCTGTATTTCCAGCTCATCCCAGTCCATAGTTTAGCTGAAGTTCAGACACTTTTCAGACTTTATGATGGTGATCAATGGAAACTCAGTTGCTAAACTGTTCTACTGATGAAATGGTTGTCAGTTCAAATCCCAGGCTGGACAGAGAGCTATTGAGCCCTTAAGCAAGTGGCCTGAACCCTGAAGCTCTCAGACCGGCTTCTGCCTCAGCTGTACGTCTCTCAGGATAAAAGCCTCTGCCAAATGAATAAATGTAAAAGTAAAAGCAGGTGGAAAAACCTGCGCTCCTGTCTGCTTCCCCCTCCCCCGTGTCTCTCTCTAATTGGAATAGAACGACGGTGGAGTGTCTCACTGTGAGATTAGCATGAATCTTTTTCAGACACACACCACACACACTCACACACACACACTCACACACACACACACACACACACACACACGCACAGTTGACCTTCACTCCAGCAAACACTTGTCAAAATGCCAGGCGTAATTACGTGGGCCTCTCCAGCTAAACTAATGGCCAACATCCACCTGACTCGCATTGAATCACTGCTTTCCTGTGTGTGTGTGTGTGTGTGTGTGTGTGTGTGTGTGTGTGTGTGTGTGTGTGTGTGTGTGTGTGTGTGAGAGTGAGGGGGTAGTATTTTTATGGTTACAATCAATTCAGTTCTGATTATCTGATATGATCTCTTATCACTTGTTGCAAAATTCCTTGCTTAGAGCTATTTAACCGAGACTGACACACACAGAGACCACGCCTCCTTCACTGAGACTGACACACACAGAGACCACGCCTCCTTCACTGAGACTGACACACACACACAGAGACCACGCCTCCTTCACTGAGACTGACACACACAGAGACCACGCCTCCTTCACTGAGACTGACACACACAGAGACCACGCCTCCTTCACTGAGACTGACACACACAGAGACCACGCCTCCTTCACTGAGACTGACACACACAGAGACCACGCCTCCTTCACTGAGACTGACACACACAGAGACCACGCCTCCTTCACTGAGACTGACACACACAGAGGCCACGCCTCCTTCACTGAGACTGATACACACAGAGACCACGCCTCCTTCACTGAGACTGATACACACAGAGACCACGCCTCCTTCACTGAGACTGATACACACAGAGACCACGCCTCCTTCACTGAGACTGACACACACAGAGACCACGCCTCCTTCACTGAGACTGACACACACAGAGACCACACCTCCTTCACTGAGACTGACACACACAGAGGCCACGCCTCCTTCACTGAGACTGACACACACACAGACCACACCTCCTTCACTGAGACTGACACACACACACACAGAGACCACACCTCCTTCACTGAGACTGACACACACACACAGAGACCACGCCTCCTTCACTGAGACTGACACACACACACACAGAGACCACACCTCCTTCACTGAGACTGACACACACACACAGAGACCACGCCTCCTTCACTGAGACTGACACACACACACAGACCACACCTCCTTCACTGAGACTGACACACACACACAGAGACCACGCCTCCTTCACTGAGACTGACACACACACACAGAGACCACGCCTCCTTCACTGAGACTGACACACACAGAGGCCACGCCTCCTTCACTGAGACTGACACACACAGAGACCACGCCTCCTTCACTGAGACTGACACACACAGAGACCACACCTCCTTTAATGAGACTGACACACACAGAGGCCACACCTCCTTTAATGAGACTGACACACACAGAGGCCATATCTAGTTGTACATATCTAGTATTTTTATGTCTCTTTGCAGTCGTGTGTTTGTGTGTGTGTTTCTATGTGTCTGTTTGTGTGTTTGTGTGTGTGTGTGTTTCTGTGTGTGACTGTGTTTCTGTGCGTGTTTCTGTGTGTGTTTGTGTTTCTGTGTGTGTGTGTGTGTTTCTGTGTGTGTGTGTGTGTGTGTCTGTGTGTGTGTTTCTGTGTGTGTGTGTGTGTGTTTCTCTCTGTATGTATGTGTGTTTCTGTGTGTTTCTGTGTGTTCACGCTGCTATGAGACCCTGAGCTGACTCTGATTAGGCCCCAGGCTGTGTAGTTCGTGCCGAAGTGAAATCCAGGCTCTGATTACGTGTGATGTCGAGGTGACCTGCCTCGTCTCTGTATGTGGTCTGTGCTTCGTGAGGTCTTTTTTAAACACAGAGTCCTAGACGGTCGAAGAGGAAACTCAATGTGTGTGTGTGTGTGTGTAAGCAGGTGTGTGAGTATTGTGTGTGTGTGTGTGTGTAGCCTGTAATTACCTTACATAACCTCCTTTGGCTATTTTACTGGAGCTATGAGGATAATGGAACTAAAAATAAAAAGTTGTCTCACTTTATAGTTTGTATTCTGAAGCTCTGTGCTGGAACATTACTCCGGCCGTCAGCTCGGGCAACCCAGACACACACGGTACAGCATCACACTGATTCCAGGACCAAGAAAATAAAACTGCTTCCATTACACACACACACGCACACACACACACACACACACACACACACACACACACACACACACACACACACACACACCTGGGTTTAGATGTAATTCAACAGCAAAGATTAAACCTCTTCAGTCTGTGTTTTCTCTCAGGTTTAAAGGTTAGTGTGTGTTTTCATGCCGCTGTTTCCTCCACAGTTCAGACGCTGCTACTAAAAGAATGTAGGAGGTGATCTGAATGTCGTCGTAATCAGGAGCACAGCGGATCTATCCCAGTCCGTCTGTAAGCCGACTCTGAAACCTCTTAGAGTCACTGACCTGATGCTGCTGTTTAGAGTCAGTGCTCGGTGTTCAATTACAGGCAGTACTCTGATACTGGTGTTTAGAGGCAGTGTTCTTTTTTTAGTTCAGTGCTCACATACCTCTCTTTAGAGGCAGTGCTCTGGTTTATTTTTAGAGGCAGTGCCCCGGTTTATTTTAGAGGCAGTTTTCTGGTTTATATCTAGAGACTGTGCCCGGTTTATTTTTAGAGGCAGTGCTCTGGTTTATTCTTAGAGGCAGTGCCCCGGTTTATTTTTAGAGGCAGTTCTCTGGTTTATATCTAGAGACAGTGCCCGGTTTATTTTTAGAGGCAGTGCTCTGGTTTATTCTTAGAGGCAGTGCTCTGGTTTATTCTTAGAGGCAGTGCTCTTTTTGGGTTTAGAGTTAGTGCTGTTTTATCTGTTTAGAGGCAGTACCCAGATACTGGTGTTTAGAGGCAGTGCTCACATACCTCTGCTTATAGACAGTGCTCTGATTTATTTTTAGAGGCAGTTCTTTTTGAGTTTAGAGTTAGTGCTGTTTTATCTGTTTAGAGGCAGCGCTCTGGTTTATACCTAGAGACAGTGCCCTGTTTATTTTTAGAGGCAGTTCTCTGGTTTATTTTTAGAGGCAGTGCTCTTTTTGAGTTTAGAGTTAGTGCTGTTTTATCTGTTTAGAGGCAGTACCCAGATACTGGTGTTTAGGGGCAGTGCTCTTTTTTATCTGTTTAGAGGCAGTGCTCACATACCTCTGTTTATAGACGGTGCCCGGTTTATTTTTAGAGGCAGTGCTCTGGTTTATATCTAGAGACAGCGCCCTGTTTATTTTTAGAGGCAGTGCTCTGGTTTATATCTAGAGACAGTGCCCGGTTTATTTTTAGAGGCAATGCTCTGGTTTATATCTAGAGACAGTGCCTTGTTTATTTTTAGAGGCAGTGCTCTGGTTTATTTTTAGAGATTTTTCTGGTTACTCTTTTTGAGTTTAGAGTTAGTGCTGTTTTATCTGTTTAGAGGCAGTGCTCTCATACCTCTGTTTATAGGCCGTGCTTTGGTCTATTCTTAGTTGCAGTGCTCTGGTTTATTTTTAGAGGCAGTGCTCTTTTTTCAGTTTAGAGGCAGTGCTCTGATCAGAGAAAAATCCTTGCTCATGATTAATTGAAAAAAAAAACAGACAAAAAATGTCTCAGTTGCAGCGAAAACATATAACATCAGTCACAGTGATGTCACAGTTCCATTTCTCATGTTAGCATGTTAGCATGTGTGGGTGTCGCTTAACAGTATTAGCTACTGTAATACACCCTCGTCCACAGGACACTAGAATCTCCATACACACAAATGAAAAGAATTTAAACTGATTTTTTTTAAAGAATTTCACACCTCAATAATCTAAACCCAAACAATGAATGATCTTTGTTGAATATTTTATTAGACGAGCACTCATGCAGGAAGCTAGCGCAGCTGTTCCAGATGAACACGATGTACGATTCAGTTCAGTACAGTAAGCTAGCGACAGACTCTGGCACACAAGCAGTGCTAACAGAGCTTGTGTGTGTGTGTGTGTGTGTGTGTGTGTGTGTGTGTGTGTGTGTGTGTGTGTGTGTTGGACAATCCTCTAACACACTTCCTGAATCGATGCAGATTTGGGCGAGGACGTGGTGAGCAGTCACACAGTCTTTGCTAACAGACAGGGATTAGCGGAGGCAGGCGTTGTTTTCGTTTGCTAATTCCCTCTCTAGGGAAACGGAGCTGAATAATAATATCAAGTGCATGAATGTGAAATGGTCGATAAAAGCGAGAGAGATTAAGAAGAGTGACAAACATGACAGCTTGTCAGCGAGACACAGAAGCTATGAGCTAACAAACTGAGGCTGCAGTTTTAGTGAGCGGTCGCTGTATTGTCCGGGGAGAGGCGACGGGCACGCGGAACCTGTTTAGAACCTGTTTAAGTCCAACATACTGCACAGGATCATTACAATTTGTTCACATTGTACAGAAAAAATGTAAGAAAATCCAGCATTTAATATTTAAGCAATTGTCTAGAGGCAGTGCTCTGATTCATTTATGTAAAGGCAATTCTCTGATTCTTCTGTTCACGTCTGAGCCTGAGTTAGGTTTTACAGGCAGTGCTCTGATTTATCTGAGTTAGAGGCAGTGCTCTGATTCCTCTGTTTGAGTCTGAGTTAGGTTTTACAGGCAGTGCTCTGATTCCTCTGTTTGAGTCTGAGTTAGGTTTTACAGGCAGTGCTCTGATTCCTCTGTTTGAGTCTGAGTTAGGTTTTACAGGCAGTGCTCTGATTTATCTGAGTTAGAGGCAGTGCTCTGATTCCTCTGTTTGAGTCTGAGTTAGGTTTTACAGGCAGTGCTCTGATTTATCTGAGTTAGAGGCAGTGCTCTGATTCCTCTGTTTGAGTCTGAGTTAGGTTTTACAGGCAGTGCTCTGATTTATCTGAGTTAGAGGCAGTGCTCTGATTCCTCTGTTTGAGTCTGAGTTAGGTTTTACACGCAGTGCTCTGATTTATCTGAGTTAGAGGCAGTGCTCTGATTCCTCTGTTTGAGTCTGAGTTAGGTTTTACATGCAGTGCTCTGATTTATCTGAGTTAGAGGCAGTGCTCTGATTCCTCTGTTTGAGTCTGAGTTAGGTTTTACAAGCAGTGCTCTGATTTATCTGAGTTAGAGGCAGTGCTCTGATTCCTCTGTTTGAGCCTGAGTTAGGTTTTACAAGCAGTGCTCTGATTTATCTGAGTTAGAGGCAGTGCTCTGATTCCTCTGTTTGAGTCTGAGTTAGGTTTTACAGGCAGTGCTCTGATTCCTCTGTTTGAGTCTGAGTTAGGTTTTACAGGCAGTGCTCTGATTTATCTGAGTTAGAGGCAGTGCTCCGATTCTTCTGTTTAGAGGCAGTGCTATAATTACTTTATGTGGAAGCAGTGCTCTCATACCTCTGTATAAATGCAATGTTCTAATTGCTCTGCATAGAGGCAGTGTTCTGATCCCCCTGCATAGAGGCAGTGTTCTGATCCCCCTGCATAGAGGCAGTGTTTTGATCCCCCTGCATAGAGGCAGTGTTCTGATCCCCCTGCATAGAGGCAGTGTTCTGATCCCCCTGCATAGAGGCAGTGTTCTGATCCCCCTGCATAGAGGCAGTGTTCTGATCCCCCTGCATAGAGGCAGTGTTCTGATCCCCCTGCTTAGAGGCAAGTGTTCTGATCCCCCTGCTTAGAGGCAGTGTTCTGATCCCCCTGCATAGAGGCAGTGTTCTGATCCCCCTGCATAGAGGCAGTGTTCTGATCCCCCTGCATAGAGGCAGTGTTCTGATCCCCCTGCATAGAGGCAGTGTTCTGATCCCCCTGCATAGAGGCAGTGTTCTGATCCCCCTGCTTAGAGGCAAGTGTTCTGATCCCCCTGCTTAGAGGCAGTGTTCTGATCCCCCTGCATAAAGGCAGTGTTCTGATCCCCCTGCATAGAGGCAGTGTTCTGATCCCCCTGCATAGAGGCAGTGTTCTGATCCCCCTGCTTAGAGGCAGTGTTCTGATCCCCCTGCTTAGAGGCAGTGTTCTGGGTGTTATATTACGCCTGTCAATCAACTGAACTCATTAGAATATTAGGACACACCCACTCAGCCTCTTTGTGTTCAGATGTTTGGATGTTTATCACATTTAATGTATTTCTGAAAAAAAAAAAATTCCATTATAGATCCACAGTCTAGTTGTCGCTGCAGCGCTCTCTGTGTGTGTGTGTGTGTGTGTGTGTGTGTGTGTGTGTGTGTGTGTGTGTGCGTGTGTGTGTGTGTGTTTGTGTCTGTGAGTTTTGTCTGTCTATAATGGCAGTGGTGCCCATAATGCCCCTGCTGAAAGCAGGCACACTCTGTTGCTGAATAGAGAGAGAGAGGAAAAAACAAAGGCGGACTCCGTGCACTTCAAAGCAGGCGGATGACATTTAGGGCCCTCGGTGTTCAAAGCTCCCTTTCTGCTTTTGTACTTCCCTCTTTGAATATAATTAATAATTTTCCTCTCTCAAAAAAAAAAAAAAAAAAAAAAACACAAGCGAGCAGGATTAGCATTCGTCCGATCTGAGCTTATTTTATTATGCACATGTTTTTAGTATTATTACATATTTTTTTAAAATCCTTTCTCCCTGATGTGTGCACTTTTTGCTGTAGTCTTATTGAAAATAAGCAACTTTGTCTTTTTCTTTAGTAAAAACACGGATAGAGAGATGAAAAGAGAGGAGCGCCGCTGTGTTCATACAAAGCTACGGCGCATTTTAGCTCCGGATTAGTGGACGATATTAAGCCACAGCTCCCACGTTCTTCACGTCAGCCCGTCTTTCTGGTGTACAAACTGAAGGGTTGGAGCTGTAATGTGTGTGAGGAAATAAAACCCTGCATGTGTTGCTGCTCTGGGAAATGAATCAGCGATGTGTGTGGAAGATGATTCTTTCCCTTATTCTGTCACTCGAATATGTCAGATTTATTTATTTATTTTTTTTTACTAATCTAAAGAACATGTTATTCTTTTTTATCCATATTCTATGAAAGTTCCTGTTCTTATTTATGTTACTCGGCTCTTTTTCCTCTCTTTTTGAGTTAGACTTCGGCTTTTGACATTCTGACCAATCAGGATGCAAAACTGTGCAATCATTTTAATCAATAGAAACAAATTGGATCCCTTGATGCTAATGCTAAAGCTAGCCGCGTCCCGATTTTACCTCAGCTTTTATTTTTTCTATTTAATTTACTTGTGTCTTCTTTTGTCACATTTTTTTCATGAATCATTTTTATGATTCATTTGGTTTTCATTTATATTTTCCGATTCATTTGGTTTGACAGCTTTGTTCAATTGTTTTGACTCAGAAGATATCACGTGTTCTGTGAACGTTCGAACGATTCATACGTTTTGAGATGATTCGTTTATTTTCACGCGAAAGAAGGATTTTCATAATTCATTCATTTTTAAAAGATTGACTTATTTCAAATGATTCATTTATTTTCATCTGATTCACTAATTGATTCATATTTCATGCAGTTTCACATGACTCATTCGTTTACAAAGGATTCGCTTATTTTCACATGATTCATTAGTTGTTTGAATTTATTTTCTCGGCCAATTATTTTCATTTGATTCACTTTAATTCTTTCATGATTCCTACAGTTACATGATTCATTCATTTTCATAATTCATTCCATGTTTTGTTGATATCCATTTGATTTGTTTAGCTTGTTATTTTAACATTCACTAATTGATTTACAAATTCTCAGATGATTCATATTTTTACGTGAAAAATGTTTTTTTTTCTGTTTCACTTGTTTTTATACACTTAATTTATTTTTACACGTCTCACTAATTGTTACATGATTCATTTATTTCCACGTGATTTTTTTCTTATATGATTCATTTATTTTCAGAGCATTAGTCTTTCTTCCCTGTTTGTTTTCCTACATGATTCGTTTATTAGTTGTTTCATGATTTGTTCATTTTTATAGGATTCATTCATCGGCACACGATTCACTTATTTTCAGAGCATTAATGTTTCATGTTTTGTTTATTTTCATTTGGTTTGTGTTATTTGTACATGACTCATGAATCTTCACCATTTTTGCTGCTTCTCTGGAGAGCTGAATTTTTAATTTGGGTCTCGGTTGAACTCTAAAAAGCAAAACCCATAATGGTATGTACACACACACACACACACACACACACACACACACACACACACAGTTGCATATATTATTTTTATAACAAGCCTGAAAACAGACTTAAAATACTTAATTTCTGTTTCGATTTCTATTTAGGTGACATGTTCTAGTTAGGTGACATATGACATGCACATGAATTAAAACTACTAAATAAACTAAATAAACTAAATAGACATCAAACTAAATAGACTGGCAACGCATTAAACCACACCGCGGTTTAAAACTAGCTAAGCTGCGTTCATCCAATCTTGCATTATTTTCACTTTACCTAAATGATTCCATTATGGAGAAATTTCCCCGGTTTAATTTTTAAAGCCTCGGGGGTTTCCTCCGGGTACTCCGGTTTCCTCCCCCGGTCCAAAGACATGCATGGTAGGTTGATTGGCATCTCTGGAAAATTGTCCGTAGTGTGTGTGTGTGTGTGTGTGAGTGAATAAGAGTGTGTGTGTGCCCTGTGATGGGTTGGCACTCCGTCCAGGGTGTATCCTGCCTCGATGCTCGATGACGCCTGAGATAGGCACAGGCTCCCCGTGACCCGAGAAGTTCGGATAAAGTGGTAGAAAATGAGTGAGTGAGTGTGAGTTTCTCACCTAAGTGTAAAAGTGTCACAGCGACTCCCACTATTCCCCTCCAAACCACCAGAGGGAGCCCTTACCTGAGTACTGAACACTTCTGGGTTCATGAAGCATCATTAGCGATTCATTAGTTTGCCCCACCTGTTTTTTTATCCTTTGGCCTGTTATTTAACCCACATCTTTAATAAACATCCACTAACCGATTCAACCTCAGCTGCTCCTGCCGCTTCATTACAAAAAGATTAGCTGGCTAACTAGCAAATAAATGCTAACATGCTAGATACACTCTTATTTTCTGTTTTTTTTTTTTTTGTGATCATTTGAAGCCACTGAGATCTTTTTAAACCTGATGAAAAGCATTTTCCTTGAGAGGAAAGCTAAATGTAACTACTATGTGGTTTATGTGTTGTTGTTGTTGTTGTTGTTGTTGTTGGTGTTCTTTGTGAGCAGAGACACACTACTGTCCTTACTGCATCGCTCACCATCGATCCACGCCTCAGTCCAAGCCCGCTGTGGGCGGGATTTGACATTTGATTGACAGGTAAAGCCGTGGCATCGACACAGGAGTAATAGTGATGCTACAGTAAATTGGCATCTTGGTCTTCATCACTATCAGTTCTCTGCATGATGCTTGTCACACGCTTCATGTCATCTAAAGTAATTCACAGGTTTATTTTTCATTAAAATCTGTTTTCCAGACGATTCGTTTTTCTTCACACGATTCATGAATTTTCACAATTTATTTATTTTTCACACGATTATCTAATTGTTTCGTGTCGCGTTTATTTTCACGATTCATTCAACACGACTTACGCTTTCCTAGGTGATTCGTTTTTATTTTCACGATTCATTCAACACGACTCATTCGTTCCTAGGTGATTCGTTTTTATTTACACGATTCATTCAACATGACTTACTCGTTCCTAGGTGAGTCATTTTTATTTTCACGATTCATTCAACACGACTCATTCGTTCCTAGGTGATTCGTTTTTATTTACACGATTCATTCAACATGACTTACTCGTTCCTAGGTGATTCGTTTTTATTTTCACGATTCATTCAACACGACTCATTCGTTCCTAGGTGATTCGTTTTTATTTACACGATTCATTCAACATGACTTACTCGTTCCTAGGTGATTCGTTTTTATTTTCACGATTCATTCAACACGACTCATTCGTTCCTAGGTGATTCGTTTTTATTTACACGATTCATGAATCTTCATATGGTTCACTTTTCATGGTTCACTTATGGTATAAATGTTTTTAGATTTGGTTTTCATTTCATTTTAATATCAATACACTTCTGATGATTTGAATATTTTCAGATGATTCACTTCTTTTTTTTTTTTCTTTTTTCAAAACAAGACAAAGAGACAGTGCAGGACAAAAGACAGCGCAAACACAAAATTCAAGACATTACACAAAAGACGTTACACAAAAACAGCACCAACCAGTGGAAATACTGTATGATCGATCGATATTGCGTGTGCGGAAACACCGGAATGAACATTAGTGTTATAGCAACAGTTACATGAGATACTTTAAAGTATTGTGCAAAACAGAAAACGACTGAAATTCAATTCAAGTTTATTTGTATAGCGCTTTTTACAACAGACATTGTCTCAAAGCAGCTTTGCAGAACATAAATATAGAGCAGAAGGTAAACATAAGGAATAATAAAAGAAAAAGAATTAATCATTGTACCAGCCCCCAACGTCCTCTGTGGGACGAAGCCTATGGACCCCCACTGAGCCGAGGCCGACTCTAAGAATCCTGAGACATCTCCAGTTAGACTCAGTGATAATAAGGAGAACCGAAGTCCATGATCCTTACACCAATACAACATTTATCTGACTGTATATTACAATCACACCCCCAGTGTCACCCATATGAGGATGGGGTTCCCCCTTGGGTCCGGTTCCTTTACCAATTTAAGGGAGTTTTTCCTTGCCACTGCTGCCTGAGTCACCTCAGACTTGCTCATAGGGGGATAAATACATACAGATTGTGAGACTGAAATGTGAGACAGCATGGAAACGAAACTGTTACACAGTCTGGTCGTGAGGGCCCGAATGATTCGGTACCTTTTTTTTTTCACAAATCATTAATTTTCATATGAGTAACTTATTTACACAGTATTGTGTTTCTTTTTCTCACATGATTTATTCATTTTCATATGATTTTGTTGTGGTATAATTCACTTATTTGCACTGATTCTAAAATCGTTTCATGAGCCGTACGATGCAAACGATTCATTTCGTTTTAACCGATTCAGTAAATGATTCAGTAATTGTTTAACCATTCATTTATTTTTACTTACGTTTTTCTTATTTCTATTGATTCAATCACATGCTTGTGATTGTTCTGTAAATAAAAGTCCTAGATTTAGTCTTAGATTTAATTCCCCAGACTCACATCGTTTTATATAATCAGTCAGATGGGTGTGGTCCTGGTGTCAGGTCTGAAGCAGTTCCACAGTCCATCCTTTAGCATGTCCCTGAAACGCTCCATCCTGAGCCATTCTTCACCTTCAACTTCCTGAAATCTGCAAATTTATCTCTGAACCAGTGTATATGGTTGCATCCTTCAGAAAAAACCCCAGAGAGAGGGAGAGATGAATTATGGATCAGTCCTAAGAGGGAGAATCTCTCTCCTCTGCTACTCGTCTGGAACTGGCTTCTTTAATCGATACAGCTCCCTGTCACAGGCCACATACCCAGCATGCACTGGGGCGTTGCATTATGACAACCTCCCTGTTCCTTTAGCCGTCAGCCCCAAAACTACTAAAGCTGCAATAGCCACAGGTGATAAGCTGATAAATCTAAACCCATCACACTAATAATACAACAATCCACAAACAACAACAATAACAATAGACATTAAATGATTTATTTATTATTTAATATCTATTATTATTATTATTATTATTATTATTATTATTATTATTATTATTATTTCACTAATTGTTTACAATTATTGTTTAGTGCAGAAGTGTTGATTAACGAGACTGTTGAGTGTGAGAGCTGGTGGTGTTGTGTTGAGTGCGATAGCTGGCGGTGTTGTGTTGAGTGCAATAGCTGGCGGTGTTGTGTTGAGTGCGATAGCTGGCGGTGTTGTGTGAGAAAGCTAGCGGTGTTGTGTGAGAGAGCTGGCGGTGTTGTGTTGAGTGCGAGAGCTGGCGGTGTTGTGTTGTGTGAGAGAGCTGGCGGTGTTGGATTCCCCTACACCTTCGTTGTCACATTTTTCAACTGTGGCAGCAGAAGAGATTTTACAACTCATCCAGTCCTGCAATCCTACCACCTGCCCATTGGATCCACTCCCTACCACTATGCTCCAGACCATCTCACAAGACCTCTTGCCCTTCATTTCCACTATCGTCAATAGATCCATAGCATCTGGTCAGGTACCAACTACTTTCAAGAGAGCAAGGGTTATTCCCATCCTAAAGAAACCTGCTCTGGATCCATCAGACATCAGTAACTACAGACCGGTATCACTTCTCTCATTTCTTTCAAAAATTCTTGAACGCATTGTCTATAATCAACTGTCTGTCTATCTCTCACAGAACAACCTCCAAGATCCCAAACAGTCTGGCTTTAAAGCAGCTCACTCTACAGAGACAGCCCTTTTGGATGTCTCTGAGAAGCTACATACTGCTAGATCAGCCAAACTATCATCCGTCCTTATCCTCCTTGACCTTTCAGCAGCGTTTGATACGGTCAACCACAAGACTCTCTTATCCTCCCTCAAGAGTCTTGGGATTTGCGGATCAGCTGGGGAATGGTTTGCCTCCTACCTGGAAGGACGCTCATATCAAGTAACATGGAGGGGAGTGACATCTGCTCCACGCAGACTCTCCACTGGCGTCCCACAGGGCTCAGTACTTGGTCCTCTTCTTTTCTCCTTGTATACTCACTCTCTTGGTGAAGTTATTTCATCACATGGGTTCTCTTACCACTGCTATGCTGATGATACACAACTTATCTTCTCTTTCCCACCCTCAGATGCCACAGCTTCTGACCGGATCTCAGCATGTCTGGCAGAAATTTCATCATGGATGACTGCTCATCAGTTAAAGCTCAATCCTAGCAAAACTGAACTGCTGTTCATCCCAGGTGATTCATCCCCAGGTCACGATCTTGCTATATCCTTGCACAACGATCTGATCTCCCCTTCAGCCACAGCTCGCAACCTTGGGGTAACCATGGACAATCAACTGTCCTTTTCCTCTCATGTTGCAAATGTGACTCGCTCATGTCGGTTTCTTCTCTACAACATTAGAAGGATTCGGCCATTTTTGTCCACACAGACTGCCCAGGTACTTGTTCAGTCTCTTGTCATTTCTAGACTGGATTACTGCAATGCACTGCTGGCAGGTCTACCTATGAACGCAATCCGTCCTCTGCAAATGATCCAAAATGCAGCTGCCCGGCTTGTTTTCAACCTGCCAAAGTTCTCGCATACCACCCCGCTACTGCGATCCCTCCACTGGCTTCCGGTAGCTGCACGCATCCGGTTCAAAACACTGATGCTGGCCTACAAAGCCAAAAATGGACCAGCCCCCTCTTACCTCAAAGCCCTCATCATTCCTCGCACTGCACCCCGCAACCTCCGATCTACCAGCACTGCTCGACTGGTTCCACCATCTCTCAGGGTAAGAGGCAAGTATACTACAAGACTCTTCTCTGTACTGGCACCAAGGTGGTGGAATGAACTTCCCATAGAGGTCCGGACAGCCGAGTCACTGGCTATTTTCAAGCGGCAGT